>NC_050186.1:29564226-29579226 GCF_008315115.2 Sander lucioperca | reverse complement strand
ATGCTGCTAAAAGCTAACATCATCTGGGTAGAGGTAACAACAGTTTTCAGGCAATAGTGATATTTTCAAAGGTACAACAGAAGAGCGTGCTGCGAATTCAATTATGTGGCACTGTATTTCATGTGTGTGTGTGTGTGTGTGTGTGTGTGTGTGTGTGTGTGTGTGTGTGTGTGTGAGTGAGTGTGTTGCCTCAATGTATGCCTATGCCATTTCCATTTGATAATGAGCTTTCTCCCTGTTTCAGAATAGGAGCTAATATTGGAATTGAGTTCCTGAGCTATCGTGCCTTTTAATGATGTTCTGTTTTATTACAAGATTAAATTATATGTAAAAGTGTGATAGTACTTCTGTTGTCTCTCTTTTTCTATCTTAAAAAAATACATCAAGAGTGAGAGGTGCCTTGTCTCAGGTACATGCAGTAAAATGTATACATGCAATTTATAGTGGTTATTGCAATGCTAACAGGTCTATACCTAAAAAGACGACAGCTAGTTTAAAGGGCTGCTGACAGAGTCCTAACCAGAAAAGGCTAATTTGATCCCATCACACCTATTCTTATATGTTTCCATTGGCTTCCAAAACGTTTACAATCTTTTACTTTTTGTCACATAACCTTGCTCCACGGTACCTTTCTGGCCAGTTTATCCAATATACATTTTTTGAAACCTGGTAAGGTTTTTTTATCTTTTATTTTTATTTATTTCATTCTCCTGGAATAAGATGTGCAACATAAATTAAAATGTGCTTTGCTTTTTTTGCTTCTTTGGTGCGAAACATTATGTTCTGTGCTTAGTTTGACTGACACGGTCCAATTACAAGCAAATCGGGGCTTAAACAAAAGTCACTTGAACTCAGCAGTAGCTTGTTTATCAGAGAGTTTTGGCAGTCTCTGCCTCTCCTTCTCTTTCTGTGTGATGCAGATCGGCAACACAAAATGACTCTCTCAATCTTGTTACTCTTCTTTAAGAGATAGAGGGAAGAGACTGAAGTGTCCAGAGGGGACTGCGTGGGCCCTAACTGTTTCATGTGGAGAGGAGGGACAGATATGCATTTGTGGTTTGTGTGTGTGTGTGTGTGTGTGTGTGTGTGTGTGTGTGTGTGAGTGAGAAAGAGAGTATGTTTGTGAACATGTGAGTGTGAGATTTTTAGAGAGAAAAAGTGAAAGGAGAAGAGCAGGCAGAGAAGGTGCAAAGAGAAAAGGTCCTTCGTGCATTTTAACATGCCAATATTTTGATCAGGGACATTTCCCCCTCGTATTACAAACACTCACACGCACTTAGTTACGCACGTTACTAAGGGTGGGAATCCTTAGGTTTGATTTTGGTTCTTAAAGTCACTACTTTGATTCAGAATCAATTCTCGATGGAAAATCTAGAAAAGTGTGCACTATTTTCAGTCTCTTATGCTACTGAAATGCTTTGCATTATTGGGTGACAATTCCAAATCAGCATGCTTTGGTTATGGTAAAGCTCCAGTGACTGAATATAAGTAAATGTAATGTCCCTAAAAAGTACTGACTGCTGAAATAAACATTAAAACAGCAGTATATATGGGCAGCATATCTCCTCATATGGAGATGGTGTGATGGGAGATTTCGGTGGTTCCCATGATGATTATGCAGCATTTTAAAATCCCCAAAATGAAAGACTGACCAAAAAAATCATACATTACAATTACATTTCTTTTTTTCTTAATCTTTTTATATCATATTTTTCATTTTAAATACTCATATTGGTGATGAAAGTGGGAGTGAGAGCATTTTGTTCTCGGCAGATGAGAGTCGAGGTCGTCTCGCTGGCAGGGAAATGACATTTTTGATTGTAGCGCCTGTTTTGTGTCGCTCTACCGGAATACACAGCGCCGGATTTTGCATATGTAAGGTTAAAGTGGCGAAGCTCATCCCGCTGTATTCAATCCTTAAAAAAGACATTTCCTCTTTTCCCCGGAGGCTGTGTGTGTGGGGGGTAGGTTGAGGTAATAGATGGGGGGGGGGGGGCCAAAATGCTATATGTGTGCATGTATACGTGCATGCATGCTAAATCATTTGTGTGCATATGGTGTGTGTGAGTGTGTGTGTGTGTGTGTGTGTCGCTCCCTGTTTATCTGAATGGGGATTCATTGGGCAGCCATTTCAAAATTAAATGCTTTTGGTCAGGCAGATTGCTTTACGTCTCTGTCATGTTGCTGTGAATGGGCTGCAGCTATTGATGGATATGAGGACTGACAGGTCACACACACACACACACACACACACACACACACACACACACACACAATTCAAGCTCCACTCCTTTATCTTTTGTCCATCCATACTGTATATGCCCATTATTTTTACAGATTATTTGAAGGTACGTCCCATTCATTTGACAGTTTTACAACGGTCTACATAATAATAAAAAAAATGCAAGAAATGGACAAAACACCAAATCCTTCTTGATGCAGACTTTAGCAAAGCTTGCTGGCATGTAAAGAAGCTTTCCCCTTTTTTTTTTGTTCATACACTGTGGACTTTTTTTTATAGAAAACCCAAATGTATCAAGACCGGAAGAAACTGAGGTCTCTTTTTGTCACTTTTTTCAAGTCAGAGTTTGTCATTTGAATAAAAAGGAAAAACATTATCATGTCATTGTAATGTTTTTATATTGCCAGTGTCGTCATACACAGAAAGAATTGCTGATATTGAGAAAAATTAGCCAGGTTGAGTGACAGTATGTAAAACAAACTACCATTAAAAACTATTGAAGCTAGAAGTCTTTTTTTGTTATTTGGTGGTACACGCCTTAAGGGGTGGTATAGCATTGTATGTTATGTTGCTTTGTATGTCATCTAATTTCCAGAGCATCTTGTTTGTCAAATTGGTTAGATTCTGATATCACTTTAAACTTGAACTTGTCAGCTCCTGATTACTCTATTTATTTCATCCACTTATTGGTTCTGAGAACAAATTTAAATCCTTTAAAGTTTTTTGGTCCATTGTCCAAATTCAGATTTTCTGTTTTCTTTCTTTCTTTATTTTGTTCCATGTAATTCAAGCACTGGGCTGCTACTTTTTTTTAATCTAGGTTTCCACAAAGTTTCAAGCTTTGCTTCCTCTTCAAGACATAAGCCAAACAAACACACACACACACACACACACACACACACACACACACACACACACACACACAGCTGTCAGGAACTGACAGTACTAATAAGAGATCTACAGATGGTCCTCAAATATCCTGCACGCATTTCCTTTCCCAAAAACAACGTATACAAAGTTGGTTTAAGAACATTTTGCAAAACTTCCAGGCAGCCATAAGTGTTTGCTTCTGTGTGTGTGTCACAGTCATAACTAAACACAATCAGTCCTGTCAGTCTGTGAATTTCCTGCTTAGTGACAGTCTGCATCTGCCTTCCTGGTACACGTCATCAGTCACACACACACACACACACACACACACACACACACACACACACACACACACACACACACACACACACACACACACAGACACAAACACACACACACACACACACACACACACACAGTGGGGAGTTACTTTTAGGACATGAATTCATTGTCTGATGATACATAAAGCTTCAGACTGCTGCAATGTTGATGAGGAAAATTGAGTCAGGAGCTTGATGTGTTGCTTAACTAGTTTATCTTAACTACAGCATATTTATTTAGAGTCCTCACAAGCTCCTCTTTAGCTACCTGCTGTGTTCATACTGTATGTGAGCCAAACCTTACAAAGTCATTCAGAGAGGACGATTTTATTCCAACATCCTGCCATAGCTATAAGAGATCTTGAAGCTTCTCAGACGCCCATTCTCTATCTCTCTTTGGGTTCAAAAGGTCATTTTGAATGGAAGACTTCCAGACACTTTTGATTGGTTTTACAATGAACCTTCACAGTAAAAAGAAATGTCAATCTTATCTACAAGAGAAAGATTTTTTTTTTTTGCTTTTCAGCCATTCTTTGTCCATTAACGGCCTTTTACCCTGCTTTGGTGATTGTGAGCAAAACAATGCATTAAAAAGATGGATCAATCAAAGGCCTCACAATTGAAAATGTATTCTTCAACTTGTATGTCACTGTTTGTGGCATTATTATTGCTGTCAATCAAAACAGCAGTAGTCAAATTGTGTATGAACAATAATGTGTCTGGTCTGACATAGTGATGCTGTTCAGGTGGACAGAAAGGAAAAATATCTGCTTTGAGGGTGCACTCACCGGCACAATAAGCAAGCTGAAAACTATTGTATTTTTTTCATAAAATCTATTTGAGTTCTTGTATCTCTCTCTCTTCCTCTCTCTCCCTCTCTCTCTCTATCTGTATCTTTAGTTGTGCATTTGTGTGTTACACCGTGTCTCATTCGCCTCAGATGCGAGGACTTCTCTCGTTGAGCAGATGAAAGCCACTGAGAGGTAATGGAACCTCTGTTGAGACCAGCCAGCCAATCTGCAGCTCACCAAAATACATTTCACACAAACATGTGCACGCACGCACACACACCTATTCGATACATTTGCATCTCGAGAGCTGTGGCAGCTAGCTAGCTAGTGAGACAATTTGAGTTACCATTCAAATGAAGGCAGTGTTTGTGTGAACCCTGGAGAGAGAATCAAAAAGCAGAGATTTGAGTTTGGGGTTTTTTAGGAATATGCAAATTCTGCTCTGCATGGGGAATCTATATTGAAATGAGCTTTCTATTTGGGGAGCTTAAATCAAGAATCACTTTGGTACACTGATGTGAATTGAATAACTTGCTTCTGCCGATGTTTACAGCCGGCAGGGCTTAAAGAGGCAGAAAGAAAAATGAAAAAAAAAAAAAAAAAATGCAAAGAAAGTGGGTTAGCCCTAACCCTAACACATGCAAAGAACAATATCTAAATCTGCAAATGACTAGAAAGAAAGAATACACTATCTGAAACTGTATTTATTCAAACTTAAAGGTAGAATAAGTAGGATTTGTCAGTTGCGTATAGTAAAACACAACATTCAAAGTTGCCCTCAGAGGTAGAGCTTAGATCGGGCCCAAAAAATCAAACCCGAACCTACCCGAGCCCGTGCACGTTGTGTCCGAGCCCGGCCCGACACATTAACTGGAATTATGAGCCCGAGCCTGATTTAAACCCGACAATTTTTTAATATGTGGGCCGTTATAACTGACATTCTCAACTACAATTCCGAGTTGTTTGAACTACAAAAATCTGTTTAGAATTATCTTAATAAATACCTTTAATGCAACAAGCACGAAGCATGTAAACGGCGCTGTTTGTTTATTCAGAATGGAATGGATCGCAAATGGATCCGAATGAAGAAATGTAAAAATAACTTGACCCTACCTCCCTCAGCAGAATAGTGTGGGTAACAGATCAAGGCAGCAACATAATCAAAGCCCTGGAACCATATAGGAGACTTCCTTGTCTCAATCACCTAATTAATACTGTCCTTCGCCACGGTCTGCATGCTGACGCACTGGCCGTGAACAGTGCTGCAGATGGGGGAGACACGATGTAGCACAGTTTACCTCACACTCAAGTCAGTGCAAGACATACACCCAAAGCTACGGGAGAAGCTGGAGAGACATAGCTTTCTCTCCACCGCATAAGGCTAATAAAGTAATGATTAAAAAAACACAAATGATTGATCAAGGGCCCGGCCCGGCCCGAGGGTCGGGTCGGGTCCGGTTCGGGCTCGGGCAGAGAATCTAAACTCTACTCAGAGGTTGACGCCCAGAAACATCCTGAACACAGCAAAATGAAAAGAAAATACCGGAAGAGGGCAGGGTCCCTGCAGATTTTTGACCCTTGGACAGAACCAGGCTAGCTGTGTCCCTGCTTTCAGTCTTTATGCTAAACTAAGCCAACCACTACCTTTAGCTTCACACTTAATGGACAGACTTCACAAAGTGAAGTATCTTTCCCAAAACGTAAAACTGTTCCAGAATTTCCACAAAAATGTACATCCATTTTTGTGGGGAAAAAAAGAAATTAATTATTCATAAAAGTCAGTAAGTCTTTCTCCTGTTAGCTAACAAAAGCACTTTTATGTAAAAATACAGTTAGTATGCACATCCATTTTTGTGGGGAAAAAAAGAAATTTACTAATTATTCATAAAAGTCAGTAAGTCTTTCTCCTGTTAGCTAACAAAAGCACTTTTATGTAAAAATACAGTTAGTATGCTGTGCCAACATGCGTTCAGCTACAGTACCTTTATGCCCACATGGACAACAACTATGACAATTCATTCGAAAAAAGGACTAGCAACAGCTACATTTTCCAAACTTTTTTAGGAGAGTAAATATCAGTTTAGAGTTCAATAAGTATCCAAAAACTACTAAATTACAAAAATTAAACAAAAAACTGTTGACATGTATGCTGCTGCTGTGGGCCGAAACATTTCCCCCACTTTATTTCCCAATTTACACAACACTAATGCCACAGTACACATATAGATTTGGGGCAACACTTAAGACCCAGACTGTGGACCAGATGGACAACGAGAGACTTGGGAGAGATGTGGAGTGTTGCTCTAAACAAGCTCATATGCACAAACATCAACAGGAATTTAAAACATACTTAAAATGTCATCTAAAATATGAGACATTTTAAAATCTCCACTGTAAAGCTCATTCTGAATCAACAAGATACTTAGCACTATAATTCTGTCACGCTGCGGTTTCCAGAGAGAAAGTTATTACAATGATTTGTTAGCAGTGCAGCCCTCCACAGTTGCCAGTATCGATGTAGTCTGACCATAGAGTGTGTGTGTGTGTGTGTGTGTGTGTGTGTGTGTGTGTGTGTGTGTGTGTGTGTGTGTGTGTGTGCGCATGTGTGTATGAGACGTTAATGTATGCAGTACTTCTAAGTCTTACACAGACTGGTGTGTCTATATACATCCACAAAGGTGCATACAAACAGGACTGTGCATGCATGTTTGCATCCATACATTTGTGTGTGTCTGTCTCTGTGTGTGTGAGTGTTTGACATAGAGAGCGTGGGTCTTCATTCTGTACTATATGGATCATAAAGCACACCTAAAAGGCTGAGAGGATCGATGGAAAGGGGCGACAGCCTTCTGTGTAAAACTTACAGCTCTCAAATAAACTAACAGAGAGAGAAGCAAGAGCGAGAGAAAGCAGACTGCAGTAGATCACATGCAGATAGGCTCGCCCGCTCACCGTAACACCACTCTATCCCTCGTCGTAAAACTTACTTATGGCTCTTTTTAATTCTTCCCGGTGTGAGAAGACCCTGGCCGACAGTTAACTAACTAATGGGATAAAGGAGAAGGCCAGGGATTAGCCTGATCCGATGTAGCGGTCAAAAGATGAGACCTCACAGCAGGATTGTAAAACAACACCACTGGAGTGTTATATACTGTGTGAAAAAAAGATAGATTTGTGCTTTCATTTAGTTGTCTTTTATGGTTTTGTAGCATCCTGAAGGCCCAGGATGTCTAAGGAGCAAAGTATGTAACTGCAATGTATTTTGTCTGAAACAAACTGACTTTTCAACAGAAGACATTTTGAAAAAATGTACAAGTGTAAATAATGAAATGAATGACTGACTGAATACCATGCAGCTGCTTCAGTTTCAGGGCCCTGATCGGGTTCATGCTGGCACACCGGAATAGAACTGATCCGTTGTTAACGTTACTAGTAACACAGTAACGGTAATCTAAGTCACTTTATGTTGAGTTTGTGTGCATGCCAGCAGTTGTCTGCGTTCCCTTCTTCACTAGTACATACAAAGCTAGGATAGACAGGATAAAGAAGAAACTAAATCACAACACAGCTGTGCCCAATTACCTTTATGAGTAACTCTAGTCTGAAGGGTGATCAATAAACCGACAAGGTAAACATGGTTATTAATAAGTCACAGGAGACCAGAAGCATAGAGAAAAGATTAAACACAGCAGCCTATAGCAACAGATAGCAACATCGTTTTTGGTTTGAAATTTGGATGTTTCTACCATCTTGCTCCAACTGTCTCTTTGTCTGGGCTGCTTACAGGCACATATAGCATCTATGCAGCGGCCTCGTGTTGTGTCAGGTTTTCAACCAAAAACAAGAAAAGAAAGAAAGCAGGAGTACCAGAGGACAGGGTGCAGAAAAAGAGAGAAGGATGTAGAAGTAAGAACACGGGGGGGGGGGGAAGAATGAAGAAAAAAGACTGGAATGCCAGCTTCCTATTTAGATGATGATTAAAATTCATGGGCTCCCCACCTCTAACATCCCTTTACCCCCTCCCTCCATCCATCCCTCTATCCATCCATCCACACCCCACACCCTCTCCGATGCTGAAGCAATCTCGCAGCAGTCACAGCCTTCTCTCCCTGCAAAATTAATTTGACAGGTTTGCATTAAGGCACCTGATCAATACCCACTTAGAGCTGTGAGGGCTAAAGCCAAGAAAAATAACGCAGCGGCCTCCCCTCCTCTCTGTCTGTACCAGATGAGAAAAAATGAATCTTGGACACTTTTTTCACCCCTCCTCAATCGCTCGGCAGTCCTAAGCCCTGCTCTCTATCAGACGGACACACACACAAATAAACACTCACATAGACACGTAAAAGCACACAAATGAACACAGACACACATATACAAACACACACACATGCAGCTCCAAGCCTCTCTATCACCAGGCTGACCTCCTGCCATTGATCGGCAGCCGTTAAGTTGACAGAGGGCCTGGGAGGTGTGTATGTGTTTGTCTATGTGTGTGTGCTTTGGGACTTTCACTGGGCACTTAACCAGGGTACGATCAACTATACAACCTTGATAAAGTCAAGACTGTGTGTTTGTGATAGACGGCCCAAAAAGAGTATCATTTGTGTCCAGTTTGACACAACCTCACAGGCCAAGCATCTAAACAGGAGGAGAGGAGTCAAAAGGAAATAAGGAGTAGAGACAGGAGAAAGAGGGCCAACACAACACATACCCGAGTATTTACTAACCAGTGGTTTCTAAAGACAAGTCCATTTGAGTATTAATTGTAGGTTCTGTATTTGTCCTCGAAAGGGTCTGCTGCATGTCCATTCTCTCTTTCACTGACTTAATTCCTAAAGTGAATTCATTTCCACACAGTTACATTTGGAAAGCCGTTTACAATCCCCTTCCTGTTGACACGAGCAGTTCTAGAGAGTTCTAAATGCTTTTGCTCAAGAGCACCTTGTCAGGAGTTGTCAAATGAGTTCACAGTGGTGTCCTGACAGTGCCAGCTGAATCGCAGAACTGTAAGTTACAGTTTGTTTCCCAACGGAAGACGAGCCTCACTAGCTGACGGTTACACTGGCAACAAAGAATCAAACAAAGTGTCACTTTCTCTTTGTCCTTAAAAATTTCACTCATCATTAACTATGTCAAACGCTAGAAAAGTTACACAAGTGGTCACATGTGTATGGTAAACTGGTAAATAGATAGAATAGTAAATAGTATAATAAATAGATAGATAGAAGAGATATTATCTCCATTCACACTGTATTTTACATGTTAGGTAGCTAGCACAGATGTTTAAATTATTTAATTTTTTTTGCCATTACATTTAGTTTGCTGCATGTGTGACTTGTCTGATCCAGGCAAGTGAAAGTTTTGAATCCTTGGGATTTGTACTTATCCTAATTCCTCAAGGTAAGTTGCACTGACCGTAAAAATGTTTTTTTTTTTTAATTCTAAAAGTAAAAACATGCATTAAAATTTAATTCTTCATAAAAAGGGATCTAAGAGGAGGTGATACAAGTATAAGAATGGAAGAACCAACTCTACGCCAGCTTTACACGTCCTTAACATAGAGGTTTTCTCAATAATAGGATGGATAAAGACATTTGATAAAATAAAAGGAGATATATAGAAGAATAGAGTAGGATCTAAGTTGGAGTCAGTAGCATTTGGCTCTTTCAGGGTGCAAACAAATTAGACTTAAAATCGGCAATACTTTATTTTTTTTTCTTAAACAGGAACCAATAAGTGGGGGTCAAGGCAAAGTTAACATTTATAGACAATTGAAGCAGCCTCTGTACTGGGACAAGAGCTACACTCCTCCACTTATCCCTCTGTTCCTTCTCATCCATCCGTCACGGAGTCTTCCAGGGCTATCCCATCTCATCCAGGCAGAAATCAATAGCTGGCCCCTGAGACAGGCCCTCAATAAACAGTACAGGGAGAAACATGGGCCAGCCTCCAGAGCTAAAGCCCCCCCCCCCTCCCCCCCCACCTCCCGCTCTCTGCACAACACAAAGTAAATGAACTCACTACTTTTCCTCTAACTTCATCCAACCAACATCAGAGACCTCCATCCAATGTATCAGCCCTCAAGGACGTGGTGATGTTTCAATCCCGGCCATGATTCACTCAAACGCACCTTCACAATCGCGTATGAGTTTGCAGGCTGATAGGTGCAGATATGAATGTGCGCATGTGCACTGGATACAATGGGATCAATGCACAGGTGTAGCAATGCACGCACAAGCAATACATGTTATCTGTCTCATTTGCAGAGGTTCCCCATTCTTGCAACAACAAAACATCAAATTGAGTAATGTGAACTAGTGCTGTAACAATTAGTCAACTAATTGAGTGGTAGTCTCGCTTTGCCAGACCATCCTCCAGGCGCTGCGGAGGAAGGTCTGGCTAGTCCACCCAGCATTCCGGGATGGGAGAAAAAACGTGCTCTGGTTTAATTGCATTTCTTTAAACCAATCACAATTGTCATGGGCGGCGCTAAGCACCGCATAGAGCCGCTGCAAAATAGCCTCGGGAAGGAACTTGTTTTGGTGGAACATGTACGTTCAAAAATTGTTTTAGTCGTGCGAAAGAAAATTCTGATTGGACAGATAGTCTAGCTAGCTGTCTCAATTTACCATGCAGAGATCTGAGATGAACCGGACTTTAAAATTCCAACACAAAGAAAGCGGAAGGAAACGGACATCGGCGAAAAGACATGCATTCAGCAGAATTTCCTGCATCACCCGAGGAATCCCGGAAGTGGAACATAAAGGATATAGACTAATTGAGTAGTGGATCAATTTAAAATGTTGACAATGGATTCATAATTTATGCATTGCATAAGTCATTTATCCAGCAAACATAGGTTCAAGTTTAGCTAACTAAAGTATGCAATATGTACGTTTCCACACATAGTAAATTCTCCAGTGCAGCAAGGGGTAATTTAAATAATGCTGAAACTACAACAAAGATGGCAGAGCATCTAGAGTTACACTCATGGCATCATCTTGTTGGCTACAGTTAAGCAAACTTACATTACTCAAGAAGACAGATGGCTAGTGCAACTTCAGTACAATTACAGCAGAATCCACACTACACAATATTTCAAAACAGATTCCCCAACGCCAGTTTTTGCCTTTGATTTCAACAAAAAATGATAGAAAACAATTGCGGTTTGAGGGTTGAACAGACTTTATGAGCCGCTCCACTTCTGGCCAATGAGACAATGGAACATAGCCAACACAATCCACCAGGCAGATGACATAACATTATAGTTTATTTAAAGTGAAACAAGTTATGGATGTTAGGTTTGGCTCAGCTCATTATGAGACAGTGGGAAAAGATAAAAATATTACTCAAAGTAAAATGTGTTGTTGGAAATCTTACAACCTGCAACCTAAACACTCTTTTTTTTTTTTTTTTATTATTATCAGACTTTGCCGGTTTATTATCATGCATTTACTTTTATATTATGTAGACAAAGCATTTTTAATTTTAACACCACCGATACAATGAACACAGAACATTAATCATGAGATAGCGCTAACAAAGCCACCTGCTGCAGTGGGTTCACACAGGGATCCCCATTTTATATGTTTTTCTTTAAATCAAGAACAGATACAATTGTCAAAAGGCAAGTGATAATGATCCCCATCCTAAGGTCACGGTCACTGTCTCATCACATCTACAACGTTAAAGACGCTGATTTTTGACATGAATATGTGTGTGCATCTGGTGGAACGAGCCGGTGAAAGCCATCTATCTTTTACGTTTCTTGTGTACTTTTGCAAATTCAAATTAGTGTAGAGAAAATACACCTCAAGTACTAAACCTCTGCCTACTGTTCACTTAACATGGACCCACATGGATGCGTTAGCATTTTATGTCCGTTGCGTTTTGAGCCTATAAGAAAATAATGCTCATTTCACAAAATGTCAATCATTCCACCAATACTTTACTATTAACCCTTTCATCTTTGGGACACTGTGAGATTTAAATGCCTCCAAATAGCTTTGGCTTAAATCAGACTTGTATATTTCCCCATCCACAAATGCAGTGCACTGCAGGGAAAGAGGGAAACAGAATAAGAAACTGCTTTGTTTTGCTGCTGAACTTTAAAAAGATTCTTGAGCTGCTTGCCAAGGATATTACCCAATATCTTCTCACTTACGTGGCTCAGTGCTTTACTTGATCGCTCACGTGAGTGTATGTGTGTTTCCTCTCTCCCTTGAGTTTGTTTGTCTGAATTACCGTACGTGTGCCGGCACATGCTTTCCTTGTTTTTCTTCTGCTATTAGGTGAGAGTGGGAGTTGAAAAAGAAAAGACAGCGGTGGGATTTTCCTTGCGAGAGCCGAGGCCCGTGCAAGCTGAGCTGCCGCGATGCAATTTCACCGCCGCGTTGCCACTTTCAGGCCTATTCATCCCTCCCTGCTGAGTCCCATTAGAGAAGACGGGCAAGTGAACATGTGCACATGGAAAACAAGTTCCTCTAGGCGCTAACCCCCCCACCCCCCACACACACCCACAGAGCACAGTCCTCCTTAGCCAGATGTAGATTGGAACAGACATCAATAAATAATTTAGAGGTCTTGAGACTTTTAAGTAGGAATCTATGCAGTGTGAAACGCCGTTTAATCAAGTAACTTCTGATGCCGTATCAATCAAAGCGGCTTAAAAGCTGCTAACGTCAGCAGAAAAAGGAGAAGCGGGATTCTTTTCGTTTTATTCCATCACCTCCTCCCTCACTCTCTTCACCACTTTTTTGTCTAGTTGATGGGACATTAGGTGACATTTGTATTCATCAATTGACCCAGATCCACTGGGTCGACAGATAGAGATAGGCGATAGAGGGAGGGGGAGAGAGAGAGAGGCAGACAAAGAAAAAATCTCTCTGTTGCAATGCAGCTCATGCTAATGCAATAAGAAAATAGGCTGATCAAGAGGGGGGAAAAAGGCATTTGAAGATGGGTTTCAAATAAGCCACTTGATTGAACTTGCCAGACACTTGATACAGGGAGAAAATGTAATGAAATGTCAGATGACTATTTTACTGCTAATTCTCACTGGTGCAAGGATGCACTGATATGATACAAAAGAGGCCCGAATGCAAAATAAGCACTATCAGACTTGGGCAAAAGATGGAGTGATTTGAGCAATACTTCCCCCTATTTTTCACCGCTTCATGTTGCACCTCACATATTTGCTGTTCATTTTGTGATTCACATATTCAAATGTTTTACATTTTGATGGCAATAACTCCCTTGATAGATCAAACCTGGCTCCTCAAAGAGACAAACAAAACAAATTGTGTGCCATATACATTATGTGTATATTTTCTCAGTTGTTTTACCACAGCTGAGCAATTTGCCTGCCAGAGCATAGTTGTCAAGTCCTAATACTATTGGAGACTTAGTCAGACACGCAAGCATGAAGACGTGCATGCATGTACACAACACACATTGAAGAAAAGAAAAAAAAATTAGTCTGGGATCAAACGCACACACACGCACACACACACACACAGCTCAATTCTCTGGTGTCATCAGCAGATGTGTACATACCCTCGTCTCAATACAAAACAGATGAGCTAATAGCCTCGGAGGCTCCCAGCCTGCCTCTGATCTCCATAATATCCCTACACACACATACAGACAGAGAGAGAGAGCGAGAGGTGAGTGTACCTGCACAAATCCCATAATATCTCTGTATCTGCCTGTCTGTGGGGAATCAGATAGACCTGGTTTACATTCAGCAACATTCAGAGGACAAATATGATCACTTAGAGACACACACATGTACGTGGATGGGCACGTGCACAAATATACACATCTGAGCACAAGCTAAGATCCTTATCTCCAAACACACACACACACACACACACACACACACACACACACACACACGTAAGTATCACTTAGATCCAACAGTTTTAGAGCTATTACCGGTTTAAAAGCTCATATGCAGAAACACACACATACATCTTTTAGTATTCATACAGTACATCACTGAACTGTGAAATGGCACACACTCATATGAGATATGAACCAAAACATTGCTTTTGTCAAGCCTACTTTGTGACTCCTATTTTGGTAATCTGATTTGAATGTCTTATCAAGCTAAAACTAAATTAAGGCTGTTTTTCAAAAAGGTTGACGTTTTAGAGATGCCGGGGGATTTAACGGCAACAGCAACGATGTTCAACCACAGTGCAAGAGCTTTGCGGTCTTATGCAGGCAGCGCCATAGCTCATTCAGCCCACTGAAGTCATTTACTCAATTACGTTCTACAATTACAGAAATATTACACAAGGTAGAGGCTGACCAATACTGGTCGGGCTGATGTTGGCCAATTTTAGCACAATTGTGTTGGTATCGGCATGTATGTCAGCTGATGCCATTGAAGCTGCAATATGCTAGTGCTTTAATAAGTGCACATCCACTGAGTTCATGAAACCCTTTTAGGTTTGAGTGTATATCTTTAAATTTGGGGCATTTTGCCTATTTGGTGTAGCTTCAATTGAATGTCACAATAGAAACAGTTTAAATGCAGATCACAATTAGTGATCAGTGATTGAATGATTTCAGCCTGAACATGTTGACGCTTGGAAAAAACTCGTAACAAGTAAAGTTGCTTTGAAAAAAGCGTCAAACTATCTAAACCTATACATTGTTAGCTCATTTTAAAGAAACTTAAATTGTAAAACTCAATATAAGAATATGACAGGTCAGGAAAAAAGGTATACATTTTGTACTATGAGAGTATTGATGCGTGTGTATGTGT
>NC_050186.1:29534226-29561726 GCF_008315115.2 Sander lucioperca | reverse complement strand
CACACACACACACACACACACACTTCAGGACACACGGATTAGAATACAACAGAATCAACACAAGACGCCTATTGGTACATTATTTGAGTAACTTGATGAAGTTGGTGTAATCAATTAAGTAACAATATTGGAAACATGAGCAGGAAACAAGTTTCATCCATAATTTACCCGTCTTGTCCCTGTTTTCCACATTTCACGCTCAAAGTAAGTTTTGTTTTTTTAAGGCCTGGCTTTTCCTTAGCTTCTGCTGCTGCAAACATGCACTGATAAATAAGTCCCATTGTGTCTGTGCTCCATCCACTTTAACAGCATCCACACATATATATATATATATATATATATATATATATATATATATATATATATATATGTTTAACGCCACAATAAAAACATCCCTTCTTCTCTCCTGTCTTTCTTTTATTGTATTGTATTATATCCAATTCCCAGAGGACCATGGGGTAGCCTCCCCTCTCCCTCACATTCTCCACTCTGCACGTCTGTGTATGTGTGTGTGAGTGTGTGTGTGTGTGTGTGTGTGTGTGTGTGTGTGTGTGTGTGTGTGTGTGTGTGTGTGTGTGTGTGTGTGTGTGTGTGTGTGTGTGTGTGTGTGTGTGTGTGTGTGTGTGTGTGTGTGTGTGTGTGTGTCGTTGTGCTGTCAGAGGGGTAAACGGGGAGTTAAACAGATATATCCAAGCGTAAAATCTAAAAAGGCTCCCCAGCGGGCGCCGGAGGGGGCTGTTAGAAATCAAGCACATATCAATTGAGAGAGAGAGAGAGAGAGAGAGAGAGAGAGAGAGACCAAGTACTGGTGAGAAGAAGAGGGTAAAAGAAATCGAGACGTCGTCCCTCTGATTGGTAAACTCGGCTCCTCTAAAACTATAAATTATAGGCCTTTTTTTTCTCCTTTCCCCATTTTTCACCTGCACCTCTTTTCTCCTCCTTTCCCTACTTCCTTTTTTGATCTCTTAACACTTCTGTACTCTTCACCCTCCTCTCTCTTCAACTCCAGCTATTGTCTTTAACCTGCTTTCCCCAGACAGATGTAGAGCAGAGTTTGCTGCACAGAACACTGATAGTGAAACAGAGATTTGTATTCCTCTCCCTTTTTCTTGTTTGTCTGTATCGCGTGTACTGATAAGTTCACCTAACACACAGAAACAGATGGAAATACACAATATGAAAGAGAACATTTTAACAGAATAAATGGTGTATCGTGTCCCTTAGAAAAGGGGAAGGGTATGCACACACACACACACACACACACACACACACACACACACACACAGCCTAGCTAGCCCTGCGCGGTGTAATGCTCTACTTGATTATCTCATTGTTGTCTGTAAGTACAAGCCCAGATTGAATCAGCCTGCACTCCATTGTCTCCCTGCAGCTTGTGTGTGTGTGTGTGTGTGTGTGTGTGTGTGTGTGTGTGTGTGTGTGTGTGTGTGTGTTTGGTAATGAATGGCCAATCTAGTCTATCTAGAGAAAACCTCATCACAGCGCTACCATAATTACTAGCTCTGTGTGAAAACTACGCACTGCTTTATTACTTTACTATGCGGTGCAGTCAAGGATTCGGGACTGAAGAGATGAGATAAACACACACACAGAGTTCATTTTATATTTGAGTCATTTACTGCAGTTGATGTTCACAGCCAGTGAAAGCTGAGTGATTTACAAGAAGTGCAAAGCCTCAGTGGCAAGGCACACACCTCAGATTTTGTTCTGTCAAAAAACTCTGCATAATGGATGAGATTTTATGATGTGAAATTTGATACATTTGCTGAAAGTATATATTTTGATATATATTACTGATTTACAGTGTAATATTGATTATCATTAAAAAAAGTAAATGTTGATGATTTCCCACATTGGCCAGAGGAATGTCCACATAAGCAACATGAGTCTGTTCCACTCAACTGTACCATTTGCATGTGTTATTGTTTGAATTCATCTTCAGACCTCTGACTCATTCTCCCACCTTTTTGTAGCAGTAATGTTAATAAATTGGAAAGAAAGAAGAATGCAGTATTGTCATTCAACACATCCACCACTTTAAATGGTAGAGGTAAAGTATGACTGATGACAATAGTTTTGTATATTTTAATGGCGCAAAAAATTCTACAAACAAGTATGTGGTTGTTGTTGTTGTAACTGAAACATTTGAATGTAAACTATATTGTCCAGAGCAGTCTTATTATGTAGCATTCTGTATGTTCCCATAGGCCTGCACCCTCCCTCCCGCTGGGAGCCATCAGACCAAGGGACCAGCCCGAGGCAATCTGGGAACCATGAAAGAAATGAAGAGGTTAGATGTGAGGAGGAAAGCAGACAGAGGGAGAAAACGGAGGCCTGAGAACACATAGTAAACGACAAGAAAAGAGGAACGAGGGTGAATGAGAGATGTAGAAATTGTGGAGGGGAGACTGAATTAAACAAAAGGCAAAAGGAGAGAAAAAGACAGGAGAGTTCAGCCCCTGAGGCCTACAGGCCTCTCCTTCACTCTCACTATATTCCCACCCTCCCTCATCCTCAGACCAGCTGTAAATCACGTTTGGTGAATTAACAGGCATTATTCACGTGCTTCTGTGTGAGACAGGGATGTATGTGAGCATTCGTTGTAATGTAGAAAACGTAGCAGAAAGGGTGACATGTATTGGTACTTCTGCACTGCATTTCTCTCAGTCAAACAGTGTATTGTAAGTGGTTTTGTGTTGTGTTTTGCACTCTTCTCACAAATGCTAGAGATTTTTCCATCTTCAGCCCGGAAAAAGGCTGTTTGTCTACTTTACTATGACACCTATGAGCGGACTCTGGGGAAGCTGCCAAAACTCAGTGTTGGAATTTCATAATCTGAATTGCCTTGCCAAGACCTACTGCAAATGTATAGATACAATTGTAAAATAAATGTTATAAACTGAAAGACACTTAATCCTCGCAAGCTAAAACTGGGAGTAATGTGATTGTGACAATAGGCCAAATCACCAGGATTCAAAATTGCCAGACTGCAAAATTGTTTGAAGGATTCACAAATTAATTTAAATTTAATATAATCAATAAGGTGTCACTGAGTATAATTTAAATTTAATATAATCAATAAGGTGTCACTGAGTATGTGATAAAAGGGTAATTATCTTAGCCCCAGCCTCCTTAAAAAATAAATAAAAAAAATCTGGGAATATTTTGGTTTATTTTGATTATTAATAAACTTGAAATTGGATTTTTTTTTTTTTATTGCACTGTATAATACAAAAATTTGGCAGATTGGAGAAGAAACATTATAGTGCATTTAGTTAATTATGAACCTGGGTGTTAATCAGTTAAAGCAATGTGCTCCTTTTAGAAAAGCCACATATTTTTGGGGAGAAAGTCCTTAAAAAGTAAATAATGAGTCTTAGTAACAAAGTATCCAGGATGAGTCCATTAGGGGCTACTTAGGTGTACTGACAAGGTTGTAATAGTACTGATTAGTACAAGCCCAGCCAGCCATAGAGGATGAAAAATGGCACATGAGGCAGAGCATGATTACAAGCGTTTATATGGGCAGAGACAGTATCAGCACAGAGTATGATGGATGACGCCTGGAGCGCAGTCAGAGCTGGCTCATAATTAGACCTTGATGGCATTAGTTGCATTTCCTGGTGGGTATGTCACAATAAATGTGCCAGAGTTGTTAAAAAGGGACACCACATTTTGAATGTGCGCCCGTTGTTTTTAGTCTGCAGGCGACTGTCACAGCATGGGATAAAGCTTTCAGAGTCTTTAGTGAACTGACATAAAGGCTTGTTGGAGTTATGAATGATTACTACAGTAACTAATCAGTGTCTTTTAGGTAAATCACTAATGGAGTGTATTGTATTTGTTGATGCCCTCTATGTCAGCTTGCTTCCCTTTTAGAAATGTGACCATGAAAGGCTTGAATTCACAGTCTGTGATGTTATACTGTATGTGCACCACTCCACAGGTAATCGTCATCTGAGCTCTCAATGTGTCTGTGTAAGCTGAGGTAATTATTAAGAAAGGTTACACTGTGTGAAGGTAAGGTAACAGGGTGGAAGGTAATAGTGTGTACCTGAGGTGGCTCAGGTGATGTGTTTTCTGGTGTGTGTTTCACCTGTCTGGCCATGTACCTGAGAAGCAAGTGAAAGTCAGACGTATGTGCGTGTGTGTGTGTGTGTGTGTGTGTGTGTGTGTGTGTGTGTGTGTGTGTGTGTGTGTGTGTGTGTGTGTGTGTGTCTCTTTTCTGTTGTTGTAACCCAAACTAAGATGACATCTAATAAGATTAATTTAATTAAGAGGGGAAAAAAATACAGCCTCGAAGAAATTAGTGACAGTACTTTCAGAGAAAGTAAACCAAAGCAAAATAAACAATGGTACTAATACTGGTTAGAAATTATACCAACCAAGCTGTCTTTGAATGGATTTATTTCAAGCTAATCAGCTAACAACAGTTGTCTGTTAGATTTGATAGTTTTTAGCTAATTGGTGCCAGATTACATTCTCACTGCCCTGCACCATCCAAAATAAGATCCCATCTCTGGTGCCTCTCATTGTCCTAGACATCTCAAATATATCTTCCCTGCTTGTTCTTTGACACACGTCTGTCTGATCTAAGGCAAATAGATGCATTGCACACCTTTCACTTTCCACAGACCTGCGTGGGATGTTAATGAGGGACAAGTGCAAATGACACAAATAACCTCCAGATAACACTGACAGATGTTCTCACTGCAAAAATCTATTTTTTAGTCTATTATTACATCTATATTTACATTTACATCTATTACTTGGTCCAAATGTCTTAACATTTTAAAAACAAGTGGAAAAAGCTGCCATTGCAGTGAAATCATTTAAACCTGTTTTTAACACAAATCATCTTTTTACATTACGTTACATGTCATTTAGCTGACGCTTTTATCCAAAGCGACTTCCAATTAAGTGCTTTCAACCTTGAAGGAGCAAACTCCAGACAACAAGTAGTAAGTGCAAGTACATTAGCTTTAAATAAGCAAAACTATAAAGAGCCATATGAAAGTGCAGCTTTAAGAATATATGTATGTTTTTAGCCTTCGTCGGAAGATGTGCAGGCTTTCGGCCATCTTGATGTCAATAGGGAGCTCATTCCACCATTTAGGAGCCAGGACAGCAAATCGTTGAGTGATTAGTTGCCCCTCGCTGTGAGGGGGCAGCAAGCAAGTTGGTTGATGCAGAGCGGAGTGGGCGGGTTGGGGTATAGGGTTTGACCATGTCCTGGATGTAAGCTGGGGCTGATCCGTTCGTGGCCCTGTATGCAAGTACTAGTGTCTTGAAGAGGATGCGGGCAGGAATTGGTAACCAGTGAAGAGAGCGGAGGAGTGGTGTAGTGTGAGAGAACTTGGGGAGGTTGAAGACAAGTCAAGCTGCTGCGTTCTGAATAAGCTGCACGGGCTGCAATGTTGCCAGTGAAGGAGAGTTGGTCGTCAAGTGTCGCACCCAGGTTTCTAGCAGTCTGGGGGGGGGGGGGGGGGTCCTGGGTAGGAGAGCCCTTCCCTGAAAGGAAAATGACCTCAGTCTTGTCAAGGTTTAATTTCAGATGGTGTGTGGACATCCAAGAAGAAATGTCAGTCAGACAGGCTGAGATACGTGCTGCTACTTGCGTTTCAGACTCCGGAAAGGAGAGAATTAGTTGGGTGTCATCTGCGTAGGTGTGATAAGAAAAGTTGTGCGAGTCAATTACAGACCATAGAGAGTTGGTGTATAGAGAAAAGAGGAGGGGACCCAGGACTGATCCCTGAGGAACCCCAGTTTTGAGTGGGCAAGGTTCTGAGATAGATCCTCTCCAAGTTAAACGGTAGGTTCGGTCTGCCAGGTAAGATGTGAGCAAAGAAGAGTGTCGAAATGAGAATCTGGTGGTTCACTGTGTCAAAGGCAGCAGAAAGGTCCAGAAGGATGACAACGGAAGAGAGAGAGAGGTTGCTCTAGCGATGTGAAGCAAGGAGGGCAGTTTCTGTTGTGGCCAGCCTTGAAGCCAGACTGGTGGGGATCAATCATCCATCTTCTTTTGAGAATGTTTTAGAATTGAGTGTCTGGCTTATTCTGTGTATTTTATATTTTTCAAATATAGACATAATAATAATTAATAACATGGAGATTTAGTTAGATAAAGTTATTATTCAAAAGTTAAAACGTGGCCTTCGTAGGTTTTAGCCTTAAGTAAGTAATGACAGTAGTTGTAGGATTCAGACAGTAATAGCATTACTAGCAACAGTAGTTTTAGTAGCAGTCGTGTGTGTAGCAGTGGTAGTAGTAAGAAGTGACAGTAATAGTAGTGGGATTAGCAGTAGGTAGGGTTGCCAACTTTGTCACTATGAAATAAGGGACAAAAGGAGGACTGCCACAGCAGAGCGGGTATGGTTTTGTGTAAATAAACAGTAGATTGTTTTAAGCCATTTGTCATAATGATAGGCTAGCTAATCTCTTAATTAAATATGAATAGGCCTACACAACTCTCATACCTTTGCAACATAAGGTAGGTTTAATTATAGTTTGGTAATTTGTGCATTTCTGTGGAAGCATGTTGAGTCAAGTCATTCTCCCCTCCATGGCCAACTGAAAATTCCCTGCGACATAAAGTACAGAAGGCTTTCGTTGAGTCAACGCTGACCGGCTTAAGCCATGTCTTTTTTTTTACTTCCCATTGTTTATTGTAGCTGCACAGTCTTTTCTTTTTTTGCAGGTTTATCCATATTTGCAGTTTAATCCATATTTCCACATGTCAAGTCAACTGAACAGTGTCACATATTGCCCTAATTTTCTTTGTTGAGGAACTGGCGCATTTACTTAAATATACAGGTGTCGGTGATCATTCTCAAGTGTCTGATCAGCAATGCTGCTTTTGCAGTTGTGTCAGTCAGTGGTTCGATCAGCGTAGCAGTCAATAAACGGAACAAGGGAGGTCACGTAGGAGACAAATAAATTAGACCCAATATAAGCGGCGTTCAGGCTAATATGGGACATTTGGCAACCCTAGCAGTAGGATAGTCTCGCATTGCCAGACCTTACTCCACAGCGCTGCAGAGGAGGGTCTGGCTAGTCCACACAGCATTCCTGGAAAGGAGAAAAAAGTGCTCTGGTTTATTGCCATTTCTTTAAACCAATCACAATCTTCTTGGGTGGAGCTCTGTGCCAGACGGAGCAACAGTGCCTCTGAAAAATAGCCTCAGGAAGGAACTTGTTTTGGTGGAACGTGTACGTTCAAAGGTTGTTTTAGTCGTGCAACAGAAAACTCAGATTGGACAGATAGTCTAGGTAGCTGTCTGGATTTACCCTGCAGAGATCTGAGGAGCAGTTAACCATAGTCCTCAGAAATCGGCCGGAGTTTAGAATGCCAACATAAGTAAAGAGGAAGGTGAGGGACGTCCCAACAAAAATGAGGGACATCCGGCAAATCTTCCAGCGGCACCAGAGTAATCCACTAAATGAATCGTCGTCTAGGTAGACTAGCAATAGGCTAGTTGTGCAGCAGTCGGCGGCAGAAGTAACAGTGAAAGCAGAATCCAATGTGGCATTATAACAAGAACTCTAGTAGTACTGTAGCAGCAGAACTACAGTAGAAGCTGTATTT
This sequence comes from Sander lucioperca, assembly GCF_008315115.2. Lineage (NCBI taxonomy): Eukaryota > Metazoa > Chordata > Actinopteri > Perciformes > Percidae > Sander > Sander lucioperca. Next base: position 29,554,123 of record NC_050186.1, on the reverse strand, counting down.
TGTGTGCGTGTGTGTGTGTGTGTGTGTGTGTGTGATTGTAAAAAAGTGATACTAAGGAAGAGACGGTGTGGTAGTCACATTTCAAACTCATTAGCGCCACTCAAACTCTCTTGTATCCGTGTTTACACTCCATCTTCAAATGATGTCCAGTAAATCTCTCTCATTTAAATGCACCGAACCGTTGTCCAACACTCAGATAAGAGTACACACCAAACCAAGGTGGAAAAGTAAAGTGTCATGTGCCCATCTTACTTACACACACACACACACACACACACACACACACACACGAAGCAGCCCGTACCCTTGTGAGTCTGGCAGCTGAATTAGTTAGTCATAGCACATAGATCCGGTTGCCACTCTAGTGGTAACACAGTCAGGTCAGACAGGTCAAATACCTGTTCAGATAACACACTGTGACCGTTATCTTACTGACAAAGGTAACACTCATCTCTCGCTGAGTAGGGGTGGAACGGTACACAGATGTCACGGTTCAGTTCATACCTCGGTTCAGACATCACGGTTCGGTACGAGTTCGGTACAATGGAGAGAAAAGCAAAACAAAAATGCAGAAGGCAATTTTTTTTTTTTTTATTGTGCATGTCCAGTGTTTCCCACAGATTTGAAAGCAATTTGTGGCGGGGGGGGGGTGTCAGAGTAAAACATGATATAACATTATTTATTATACATTTATTTGATTCACAGCTGCTATATAGTGTTTTGACATCAACAACCCAACTGCATTTTACCGCAAACTTGCGACTAGTTAACTTTTCTAAAGCTTGTTTGCTAAGAGTCGGGTCGGTGATTGTGAATGTGTGATTGTGTAAAGGTGTTCACGAGATAGATACCAACCTTTCGTGAACTTGTGAATTTTGCCAGCCGTCTTCTCTCCTTTATGGAGACAGACGCTGTGTGCATGTTGGGCTCGATGGTGTTTTAAGCCTCCAATGTCGCCTTACAGGCAGCTAACCCTCACCTTAACACTAACATAACTTCTTTGACATAACCATTGCCGCGCTGCCTGGAAGGCGACATTGGGGGCTAAAAACACCAAACACCACACGGTGGGAGGAGCTGGGTGTGTGTATGTGAGTGAGACACAAGTGACAGAGAGACAGAGGAGAGCAGGGAAAGGAAATGCATGTCGTGTTTCTTTAGAAATAAACAATGGACAAATAAAGTCTTTAAACGCTTCAGATGTAAAGTTATTCGCTGTCAAAGTGATGCCAAAATGAATGGAAGTCAATGGGATGCTAACGGCGGGTGAGAGCTAGGTAGCATCAAAATGGTGCCATAGGAGCTACGGGTTGTGGAGAGATGCTTACCCCCCTTGGGTAATTCCTCTACTATGCGACAGAAAGTCACGTGGTTATGACACAATCGTTAGCCTATTTTACGAAAATGTCTACTACGGAGCCATGACGTGAGATACAAGGTAATGGAGCCTTTTATACGCAGCTAGTCATTGTGGGAAAATATAGTTGGCAGTCTCTCCCCTGAGCTAGCTGCAACAGCCTGAAGTGTGTAAAGTAAGATGTAAACAATAAGTACCCCAAATCATCTCCAGACTCCATCTGTAACTTGTAAACAAAATAAGACAATCAGCTATAAAACAGAAAATACAGCATCTCTGTTCCCTGCAAAGACAAATTAAATTACCTGATTAATGCAACTTTCTCACGACATCTCCCAGACATTTTTCACCGCAGAAAGCTGCTCCCTGTCTGGCTAAAGCTAATATAGTTAGCCTAAAGAAACAAGGCGTCTCTCCCAACTAACGTTACGGTTCACAGCCGCGACGCTGGAAAAGTACCACTAATCTACAACAGCAGTCTTATCCACCCCTCTCTCGCCTGTACTACTGGAACTGACTGGTCCTCTAACTCTTGTGGGTCGCCACCACTCGCCATACTCAGGTATCCAACTTATATAATCAGTCCCTCCAGGATTTCTTGGCCTTTTGTAAAAAAAAAAGAAATTGCTATAAAAGTTGCGATGTCTTTGTCTGTTTGTTGCAATGAAGTTGCGGGAGACAGTGAAAGTTGCAAAAAGGTTGCGATTTTTTTTTGTATAGTTCTTTAAAAATAAAAAGAAAACTTGTTTTGGGGAGAATAAAACTATCCTGGGCTGAGTTTTCCTAGTAACCTTACCAAAAAGGCTCAGGATGCTGCAAATGTTGGCAGAATATGAAAATGGCTGGTGGATTTAAGGCAAAAAAATAAATAATTTATTGAATGAATCAAATTTGAACAGTGGCTTGTTGATCTTGAATTGGCTCGATCGTGACATCGCAAAATCCAGGAGGGACTGTATAATACATCCATGGTTATACTGTAGTGATCCGATTTCCCTAGTGTACCTTCTTATGTGTCAGAAATCATATTATCTCCCTTCAAACTTCTCGTTTTCTAAAATCATTTCCTTTATACATTGTCATTAAATCTCGCCCCTCCCCCCCCTCCCCCCAAAAGAAAAGTTAAACCACATTGAAATCCCTGCAGGCATGTATTCTACTACTACAAATACATGATTGCACAGATTTTTTTGCATCAATCTGATCATCTAATAAGTAACATCTGGTGAGGCCTCTCAAGTCTTATTTTGACTCAGTGAAGCCAAACACAGTCAACTCATTCAATCACAGAATGTATCCCACACGCACACACAAATCGACATGTACTACAAAGACAGACACATATTGCTATGAAAATGTATGATTTGATTATTAACATGATCTCAGAATTTGATTTTTTGCATTACAACCAGAGCTCAGAACTGAACACCTATAAGATCAGTGGGATTGGATAAATGTTTAAGTAATTGTTTTCTTGGTAAATAGGCTTTATGTTCCATATCATACTAAAACAAAATGGCTATAAGAATGCAGTACGCATCACTGATTAGTTTACTTCAATTCGGTCACTTAAGAGTCATAAAGTTGGCACGTCAGACATGGGAAAGTATTTTTCTTATACGAGTTTTTGTTGATGATTGAGGTCATCGGTTTTATTTTATGCTCTTCATAAATCAAAAACTGGAAATAAGAGAAACAGAGACAGACACATTGGGCTAAGAGCACGGTAGATGTCGTGTGGATTATTTGTCAGTGGAATTTTCATAATAATATTGACAATTTTGCTTGTCACAAGAGTAAAATTGGTCATCCTGTTATCCAGTGTGCAGGGCAGTCGGGACTCGCCCGGAAATGGGGAGCGGATGAGCCTCTCAAAATCTGATGAAAATCTTTTAAACTGACCTTTGTCAATCTGAAATGAAGACAGATTCAGAAACTGCATGGCCTATTTCTCGCTTAAAATGTTTTCGGAAACACGTTTCGGTGAACTATTTTAGTACAATATGAGATTGTATTCTGAACAAGCCGCCATGACAGTCTGGCTGTGAATTTCCGGAGAAAAAAGAACCACGTGACGCGTTCGTCCAATCAGCTGCCGGTCTTCATTTTCTGGGAAATAATCAGACTGTTAATGGAAACAATACAGAGCAGCGCCACCTGTTGGTATGGAGACGTATTACGTTTCGCTCACGCGCAGAGCGTACGCTCAAGTCGGCGTCGCCTCAGTGTGTTCTGAGGCATTTTTTGGACCTCGGGACCCGACTGATCAGTCCGACTGGCTTTTCTGCCGATGGTCGGCCCGTCTGGTTGGTGTGTCAGGGCCCTTACACTTGATGTGGCACAGTCAAGTGTGGAAGTGTGTGTGTGTGTGTGTGTGTGTGTGTGTAACCTCTCAAGCTCATTGACAAACATACACACACATATGTCGTGGTAATTAATTTCGTGGCTTGTGATTGCCAGGGTTGCTTACTGGTTGTAGAAGCCAGATCAGGGGTGTCACCTACCAGATTGACTCTGCAAGGTTCACAAACACACACACACACACACACACACACACACACACACACACACACACACACGAACACTTACCACCTCTGACAGAGAAGAAGGAATACAAATATAAAGAGAGAAAGGAAGACAGAGATAGAAAGAGCGATAAAGTAAAAAAAAGTAAGGAAGAGAGAAATAAAAAGTTCATACCTTTCTCAGACACACACACACACACACACACACACACACACACACACACACACACACACACACAAAGTGAGTGACAGGGCCTTATTGCAGGTGTAAATTGAGTCTGTGAGGTGTGTGTGTTGTTCATTAAAGCAGAGTGAATCTCTTTTGGTTTTCATTAAGGGGCCTGACCACACCGACTACATGGTTAATCTAGACAGCTCCGCTCCTCCGCTCACCCCCATCTCTATTTCTCACTCTCTCACAAATGAACACACACACACACACACACACACACACACACACACACTCTTATTTATTAAGCAGAGGTGACAGGTACTGAATAAGTTGTTTTCTGGAACACTGTGTGTGTGTTTGTCTAGGAATGTTTATGAGAGTTTGTGTGTGTGTTTCTGTAAAATGCCTGCACATGTGTATGTGCATGTCCACACGTTTGTGTACCACTGTCGATCCATATCCATTCATGTGGTGAATTTTCTCCACATTGTCTGTGTGTGTGTGTGTGTGTGTGTGTGTGTGTGTGTGTGTGTGTGTGTGTGTGCGTGTGTGCGTGTGTGTGAAAGAGGACAACTGGCGTCTGTGGTTATGAGTTAAGTATAATTTCCAGGAGGCCTGTCCCGGCTAAACAGAGCTGACACAGTGCTGCTCTGACCAGTTATCTGTCACTGGGAATTAGACACTAACACACACCCTGAGAGATGAGCTGGGACACACAACACACACACACACACACACACACACACACACACACACACACCCCACTGTGTTGCACACACAAAGATGTACACCACATGGGCACCCAAACACTGCACCCATATGTAATAGTTGAACATCTCTTTATAAAACCATGGGACTGCTGCTCTGCTAACAGTCTCAACTCTTTTTTGGAGGATTGTCACAAGACTTTGAAACCTGGCTGCAGGAATATGCTCCCATTCCACAAGAGCATTGGTGTCCAACAATGATGCTGGTCAATAAGGTTTGGCTCACAGTGGACATCCCATTTCATCCCAAAGGTGTTGAACGGGGTTGAGATTAGGGCAATGCGCAGGGCAGACCAGTGAAGTTCTTTAACCCCTAACTGGGAAAACTAGTTCTTTATGGACCTTGCTTAGAGCACGGGGAAATCAATGTCATGTTGGAAAGGGACTCCCCCAAAACTGTCGCCACACCGTTGATATCACACTATTGTTTGAAATATCATTGTATGCTGTAGCAATGAGATTTATCTTAAACTAAGGAACTAAGGGGTGCAGCAACAGAGCATATGCAGCTAAACCGTAGATAACGCCTCCTCAAAATTTGTAAGTAGGACGAGGCTACTATGTGGAAACTGCAGGAACTGCGATTCATCAGCTTGGTTCAAGCAAGGCTCAGTAATCATCAGCATATCAACAGCAAGCAGGTCCAGTCAGCTGGCCAACACTGTACACCTGAGTACATTATTACTTTCTCCTAGGGTATTAATACACTTTGCAGTCCTTAAAATATCAAACCTTGCAGCAGATCACTGATTGAGCAGTGAAGGCTCAGCACTAAGACTTAATGCAAAAAGAGATGATTGTTAACTGAAAGTGATTGTTGTTTTTTTTAACATGGTGAATGCATAGGAAAAGATTGTGTCAGTTTTACTCATTTCGGAAGATAATCCGCTGGACACACTCTTACCAGAACACAGACTGCCCAAAATCATAGTCTCTGTTGCCCTATAGTTACATATGTATACTGGAGCCCACAAACACACACGCAGTCACATGGACACAGGGGAAAATTAACATGTGGGAACTGTGGAGTGTTTACAAGTGTCTAGCTGTGTACTAGGAAATACAGCTTGTCTTATCTTTTCTTCTCATTATTCCCACTCTTTCATTCTTTCACTCAAACAGGGGACCTTTTTAAAAAAAGTATGTAAGAAAGATGGTTTATGGAGTGTTCAGAAGTATCTGGCTGTGCAGATGGGATCGTGGCAGAACAGCGTCTGATCTCGCTGTCTTATTATTCCTGTTCAGACACTCGGCCTCCTCAAGTGGTCTCACTGCACTTTTAGCCAAGCCTCAATCCAATCATCTCAATCTATTGTGTGCTCTGAGGGGCCATCCTGTCACTCTCTAAAAAGCTTTGAACATGTGTAGCACCATTCACGTACTGCACATCGCAACAATGATGGAGAATATAAAATAGCATCTACAGAAGTCTCGTTCGTGTGCTTAGGACCCCTCTGTCATGTAAAGATGGGGAATTGTAGTTTCTGGAATTATATAAACATATTGGATATATATAGAATATAGAAAGCAAGTAAAAGTGGTATAGCATTAACACTGAAGGACTTGTGTTGCCAGGCTGGCCTTTATAAAGCAATCCTCTAATCAATTTGTTTGGGTAACCTTCAACTTAGTGGATATTTATTGATGAAATTTGCGAAGCTGTATGTGAAATTGTGTATGTTTACTTCTTTTATAATATAGTACATTAATTAAATGTAAATATATATATATATATATATATATATATATATATATATATATATATATATATATATATGTATGTTGGAACACAGCTTCACATTGTTCATCCAACTGCTGTCTAATTCACAAAACACTAATATATATATATATATATATATATATATATATATATATATATATATATATATATATTTTCTTTTTTTTTTATTTAATTTAATTTATTTCTTTATTTGAAAGGGGACAGTGAACATTAATCAACATTAAAACAATGTAAATGTGCCCAAGTTAGCTCGAAAGTGCTAATTTTCATCGGTAGTCCTCCAGCCAGATGTAAAACAGGCAGCCTTTAAAAATAATGACATATATATGTTTAAGTGCTCAAATAGAGGATGTGATTCAGGAGCCAAACAAAATAGATCCTCAGGCCTAAACATGAATACAAACTTGAATCAGGCACAGAGTAACAGATATCACACTGTTTCCCATACTGTAGATTTATTTGTGGTGGCACACCACAATAGCAACGTTGACTGCCACATTGATTTTTAAATATTTAAAAATCTTTTTTCATTGTATCTGCGCACAGCGCATTGATTCGCTCAGCCTCTCCTTGTCCCCCTCTCTGTCCGTTTGTGAGACTCTCTCCCGAACACATTGTGACCCGTCTGTGAAAAGCCCTGTGGGCGCTTCTTTGCCGTGCACGGCTGCTTGACCGCAGTAAGCCTCTGGCTTTACCGTATTTCTACGGCAACAGCTTTCACAAGTTCACCTGGAACTCCCAAACCCTAGTTAGTCTCTTTCTCTCTGCCGTTCTTTTTCACATAGAGCCTAACTAGGATAGCTGACATTAGCACTTGTTACAGTGGATGTTGGCATAACTTTAACCAAACCGGTTCTGTGTGAAAAAACAACAGCAGAGAGAAACAGAAATAACTTGAATTCCAGGTGAACTCATGGAAGACCGTATGTTAGATGTGGGTTTTTTTGCCAGATTAAATCACGCCTTCCTTGCCCCTGCCTCTCAAACGTTCAACAGTGACAGAAATTACTTTTGAAACTGAAAAAAAAAAAAAATTAAGAATTGCAATTGAATTTATTAAACAGCTCACAGGATATGACGGGAGAAAGAGCCAATGAGAGATGACATGCAACAAACTTCCCTGGCAAGAGTCAAACCGGGAGTGTTGCGGATAACGGATGTCACCCGACAATAATATCATTCCAACCGTTCACAGCACCCAACAGAACACCAAATGAGTTGTAGAGACGGTCTGGTTAAATGCAGATCACAGGTTTGAGTCCTGCAAGAGCATCTGAGCAAGGTCCTGAACTTTCTTTTTTTGGTGCATGTGCAGAGTTGAGATACATTAAGCAATACAATACAAAAAGACTCATGGAGGTTTTGCGTGCATTTTCAAAATTATTGCTTTCTAAATCAAAATAACACATTAGAGAGAGAGGTTGGGCTGTGGCTACTCAGAAAGAGGGATGTAAGAGTGTGTTTGTGTGTGTGTGTGTCTCTATTTGTGTATTCCCAGGGCCTGGACAGGCTATCAAGCATCTATCCAGCCTTTGTAACGATCAATATTTATAAACCCCTGAGGACCTGTGGTATGAAGCATATAAACAAGCAATGGAGTAGAGTAGGACAGACCACACACACACACACACACACACACACACACACACACACACAGCAACATATTAAAGTGCATTTGCAATCAAGCACAAATATAAAAAAAGACAGAAAGAGAGAGAGGACAGAAAGAGACACAGAAACTGTAGCGGCTCAGGAGACTGTCAATATTTGTCAGAAAATGTCATAATCACATACAGAATATTGTAATTAGTTTTTCAGAATAGCTCCCTGTGCGACTTGCTTAAAGGCAATTTACTGTGTGTGAAATCAGGTGAAACAATGACTATTGATTATCATCGCAATTCTGCATTTTATTACTGGCTTGATGATGTGATAGTGGTTGAAAAATATAAAATAAATAATTTCAAGAGCTGTTCGCACATGATTACCTGTGTTTTTTCATGTCACTGTATTATTTGTTACAATTCCTATTGGCCTAATAACAATTTAATAGATGTAAACCTGCCCTGACAAAAGGGCTGCCATTGTGGAGATACACTTTTTTCCCCCCTTTTACACAAAGTTTAAAAATCACTCAATAATTTGTGGCCTGTGAACATGTGTAATAGTGTCAAACAATCAACAATCTTTTGGTTTCAAACATGTCTCAATGTGAAAAAGGGTTGGTAGATAACTTTATGCAGGTGTCAGATGATTAATGGTCACACTCATTTGCAAAATAAAACAAAAAATATGCAAGAGATACATACCAGAGAGAGACAGCGCATTTAAACTCCCAAGAGGCTAAACCATTTTATTTTCATGAACCCATTGTCTGTAGAGCCAAAATCAGGACAAGGTTTTAACCCCGATACTCAATACAAAGCAACACTGTCAGTATGTCTGTGGTGTGTAATTAACATTTCAGCCTTCAGAGGCTGTTAAAGCGTAACTCTCGCCAAAATGCAACCTAGGGTCTTTTTGTGAATGTACCCGAGTCAAACTTTAGTTTAAAAGCATAATTAGGACGGAAACGCCACTTTTAAGATTGACCGTATTCTCGTTTTCAGTCAAATGGCCTTTTGAATGGGAGTGCTAAGGGCGCAAATCAACATTTTTAAAACACTAAGAAGGCTCGACACAACACGCCATCTTGCCAGTCAAAAATAGTCGATCTCTGAACGCAACGTAACAGGGAGGAGAGTAAAGATGGAAAGCTCCTAAAGCTTAGTTCCATATAAATGCACGGTTAATTTGTTGTTTTGTCATTAGTGAAAAACAATATTGACCTTGTAGTTGAAAAAGGAGCCTCATATAAGAATGATATTTCCTCCTGTGGAGTCCGTTCATTCACATTCGGAGATCGACTCTTTTTGACTGGCAAAGATGGCGCCGACCGGAAAAACCAACAGCTAAAGTGAGTCGTTGAAAACCTTCTTTTTAGTAAACTCTGGGTACACAAACGATGTTCTCAATGCTCGAGTTGATGTGTAGAGCCCCTGGTGATACTTGGAGAAAAGTCTCATGTTGTGTCGAGCCTTCTTAGTGTTTTAAAAATGTTGATTTTGATGCGATCATAGTAGTGCCCCTAGCACTCCCATTCAAAAGGCCATTTGACCGAAAACGAGAATACGGTCAATCTTAAAAGTGGCGTTTCCGTCCTAATTATGCTTTTAAACTCAAGTTTGACTCAGGTACGTTCACAAAAAGACCCTAGGTTGCATTTAGGCGAGAGTTACGCTTTGACAAAGCTTCACATCATTTGTCTTTACACTGTACATGTATGAATGGCCTGGATAAAGCAAACAAGTCTGGAAACCTCCAACTGTAATGACTGTGTGCGGACAAACTGGGAACAATGTGAAGAAATTGATTCAAACAGATCTATATATATCTATAGAATCTGATATCAGGAAAAATATCAGTTTCCTGTGGTGCATCTGTGTGTCATGGTTCATGTGTCAAAGATGTCCGGTGCCTGCAGGAAAACAACACACGGTTACACTGGTGCAGTTGAACCCGACAACCCGCCAAAATTAGTACAACATCTCTCAGACATCTCAGTGGGTGCTAGTTGTCTGCAGTTTTGTCTAAACACAGAGACACGCACCTGAGTTCAGACATCTGGCGCAACAATCTCAAGCACGTGCACAAATGGTACGTGCACACACAAACTGACACATACCTACAGTACACCGTTTAACGTGCGTGTTGTGTCATCAGAGCAGCTGGAAACACGGCGTGTAATTAACATGTCATAATCAATGTGGGGGAGTTTGACACCTTGTAATCACTGTGTGGAGATTAGCGCCCATAGCCCCAGGACACACACCAGTGCACACACGTACACACACATTAGAGATAAGACATTTTAAAACATGCCCACACGTGCACAAACAGCCAAACAAATGTGCACGCACGCACACGCACGCACGCACGCACGCACACACACACACACACACACACACACACACACACACAAAAGAAACGTAGGCATGCACATGCACCTGGTTGCTTAGCTGCTCAGGCTTGCGTACACACCAGAAACACACGCATAGCACACACAGAGGGCCTGTTTAATATCATTTACATAATGAGAGAGCAGCCACAGTAATAGCTTTTCCTTTCTCTTATTATCATAATTTCACCCTGGGCGCCAAATGACAGAAAAAGAGAGACAGCGAGAGAGAGAAACACAGCAGCAGTGTCTCGTCCTTGTTACCCTGAAACAACTCTTCCTCAAAGTCAAGGCCAACTACCCCTCTGTCTTCCTCCGTTTCTACCCGTCTCTCTCTACCACCCCCCATCCCTGTTTGTCTTTTCTGTCGCTTTTGCTTCTGCTGACTCTGTCATTCTCTTGCACACTAGTCAATACATACATACAATACAATAGTCATACATACCAGAATACTTTTTCTACATAAAAACATATCTTGCTATTATGGGTATTCAAAGTATAGGGCTGGGTCATATAGTTCAAAACAATATCTCAATTTTAATAGATGTTAAAATGTATGCAGTCACAAAAAATGAATGAACTTAATGTTCAAAGCGATGGGCTGAGTTCCACTCTTATATCAGGAAAAAAATAAAGAATCTTCAAGTGTAAAGCAACAACTTCCACAACTCATTTTGCTAATGATTTCAAGCAAATTGTAATCAAAAGCCAATTTGGACAAGCGTTTTTGTAAAATAAAAACATAATATGATCACATCATTATGATCATATCATTACAGTACCACTCCATTAAAACTAGCGTCATGATAAATTAAGGTTATTAAACATAATAATAATAATCTGATACCTTTAAGAAAATGAAGAACATGGTTTGCTATTACTACATACAGTATGACATCCAACGCACTCGTCTTCTGACCTTACTAAATAATTGACTGTGTTCAAATTCCTCAATTGCAGTTTAGTGATTGTGGTCAGTGATGTAGTAATATCTAACATGTATTTTAGTAATATGTAAGAGTTTTTATATGCATTTCAAAAAGGGAAACAATAAAATGAGATCATGCACAATACAACTATGCCAGTGCTAAACGAAATCTCTGCCATTTGAAAAAGTTTGCACCTCTCATGGATTTATGTTTTGGAATAAAGGATTCAAACTAAAAAGAGGAAGTGGACTAAAGATATACTCAAAAAAGGTAAATGGTCACTGTGTTTTCTTACATACTGTATACTACACAGGCAAAGTCCTTCCTACCCCATTTGGCTTCAGACGCTTTCTGTCTTGGGTCTTATGTAACTGTACACCACAAAACCACACATACCGCAATCTCAAAACGCAGGTACATTTTTTTTTTTTTTTTTTAAATCAATGTGTGAATGTCTGTGAACCCCTTTAAAGCCCCAGGAGGAAAGTGGGGTCATATTCTACTGAAATCTAAAGAGTAAAAGACATATCGGACTCCCGTGTCTGCGTGTGTCTGCAGAATGTCATCGATTTCTGACAAAAATAAGATAAAAAAAAAAAAAAAGACCATGTTTCATCCGTAAAAAAAGGGATCAAATGTTGGACACTGAAAAGAAAATAAATGCAGGGGAGGTGGGTGGAAGAGGAGAGGGATGCACCAGTATCTCCTATTTGCTTCTTCTCCCTTTTTGTCGTCTCTAAATTCTCCTTTCTTCTCCTACTCATTGTCCTATTCATTTAATCTGTCCTCTTTTCCCTAGCTTTACCTTTCCTTCCTCACTCCTGTCGTTTCTCTCGTCTTCTCCCCTTCCTTTTGTCCGTTTGTCCAGATTTTCCTTGTCTAGCCTTTCCATCCTCTTTCCCTTCCATCATCTGTCCTGGTTTTCTCTTTTCTTACTTCCTCCACTTATCTCCCTTAACGTCCCTTTCCATCTGTCTTTCCTATTTGTGCTTTTTTTCCCTCAATCCCCCTTTTCTCATTTTTTTTTTTTTTTTTTTGTAAATGTCTTTTTGACACTTTTTCTCCTTTCCTATCTTTTGCTTTAATCTTCCCTTTCCGCCTTACCTCTCCTCCTTTCTCTTGGGCTTTTCTGCCTTCCTCCCCCTTTTCTACCCTCCCTCCTCCTACTTCTCCTCCCTTCCTTCTTTCAGTTTTTCCTCATGTCATTTCTTCTCTCCCCTCATCCCTTTCTTCTACCCCTCTCCTCACTTCCTCCTGCTTTTTTTTTTAATCTCCTCTCCCAATCCATAATATCTATATCCCTCTCCTTTCTTTTCTCATCTATTTAACTCCAATCGTATCTCTTTGTCTTTTCTCTCCTCCCTGCCCTCTCTCTTTCCCATGCCATGTCTCCTCTCCTCCTTTTTCCTTTCAATCACTTCCCTCCTCCTCTTTCCGTCCTCTCCTCCTCCGTATCGACAGACGAGGCATGCATTTTGCTAAAACATTGGCTAATGAATCATTGATGTTGCTGTTGAGGTTTCAGTGGCGCGGGGGCAGCCGGATGTAAATAAGTGCGGACTAGGTATGGGGTATAGCTAGCTGATATTCAGCCCTCCCTCTGAAACATTGATGAGATATGCGTGTGTGTGTGTGTGTGTGTGTGTGTGTGTGTGTGTGTGTGTGTGTGTACAACTGTGAATGCTATTTAAGAAGGCAAGATATGACAGTTGTTTACAACTCAGGCCAGACACTGTAAGAACTAAGGAAGGAAGGCCAGGCCAAAGAGAGTAGGGGGATGAAGGACGGATGAATGTTAGAAAACTGGGGACAGGGAAAGGTAAGGAGGGAGGGATAGGGAAAGGAAGCAAGGAAGGAAGGGAGGGAAAAGGGGGGGGGGGGGGGGTTGTAGATAACGTTACTCGTCTATGGGACAAATATGACATGAGGCAGACAGACAAGTCGGGATAACAGACAGACACACACACACACACACACACACACTCATTTGCAAGCACACACAATATACATGCCCGTACATTCCCCATGCAACATGCATCTAAGCTAAGATTAATGCAATAACATAAGAAGGTGCAATATAAAAAGGCACATAAGTTACAGGGAAAGTGGACACAAACATATTTACACATAAAGAACAAATTCTTTCTTGTTCACTCCAGGAAACATCCACGTGGCTCTTACTGTAGCTCTTAATACAAATGAAGGCTCAAACAGACACAAATTACTGTACTTCAACAGTTCACCTTCCCATGTTAACAACTTCAAATCAAATGCTGGAATATTCACAAACAGCCGTGTTATCACTTACAAAATTAAACCCGTTATGGCTTTTACTTGAACTTTACTTAAACTACTTTCGCCGCTCCATTAGTGTAAATGTCAACATTCATTTTCCTCTCTGTTATGCACCTCTAACACCATGCCAAGTAATGGATGTTGATGCTTTCAAAAATGTCAACCGGCATACACACAACCACAACCAACCATCAATCATATTAACCAATACGATACAACAATTAGTGATGTCAAATCAAGCATTTGGCCTCTGATGTTTCAGTACTTTCCTTTAAAGAAGACTGGGCAATCCTTGAAATGTCCTCACTTGTGATGGATTCCCTGATCTTTCTAGACATTTGGTCCTCAGAAGTATAGGAATTCAAATACTCTCTCAGACACACTGTACACTGTTTCACACCTTAATTTAAAGCACTTCTCAAGCCTCTTAGTGCATGCTCCCTGCACTGAGCACCATTAATACAGTCATTTAGTCCACTAATACATCAGTGTGGTCAGTGCTGTTACATTATGTATCAGTTGGGGTCAGTGCACAATGAACTGTACTGGTGTCCACTCCAACCACATATTGTAAAGACATTATCTGTTTCCCATAGAAAACAACACCCACACAATGGTGAGGGATTTAAGAAGATGTATGCACACACACACACACACACACACACACACACACACACACACACACACACACACACACACACACACAAAGCCATGAACACTTACCACCTCTGACAGAGAAGAAGGAATACAAATATAAAGAGAGAAAGGAAGATAGAGATAGAAAGAGCGATAAAGTAAAAAAAAGTAAGGAAGAGAGAAATAAAAAGTTCATACCTTTCTCAGACACACACACACACACACACACACACACACACACACACACACAAAGTGAGTGACAGGGCCTTATTGCAGGTGTAAATTGAGTCACACACACGTAATGTTCAGTGTAAATATGCAGAATTCAGCATTTACATTGCTAAATAACCGCATGTATCTGCAGTATATTTATGCATTTAATATACAGTATCTCTACATACCAACACACTTACAAAAGCACAATAACACTTGCAGAATGTCAGAATTCTATTTTTAAGGACATTTTAAAACTGAATGCAATTCATTAAAATTGAACGGGATATGTATTGTAACATAATAATTTTACATTCAGTTGTACCACTTGAAATTGAGCTCTCTGAGGCACGCATTCAATTTGGAAAAGCAAATTGGTGCAGATTCAATCCAAAACGCAAACAGTATCAATATAGAGGAGACAAGACACTCATCAGTCAACGACACGGACTGTTCTTTATTAAAAACAGCTCTTACAAGTGGAGGCAACTGAAAGAGCCAAAGTACCAAACTTCTTTAAAAATATGTAATAACATAATCTTCCCTGATATTTACCATCAGCATGCTTGCAATGACCGTTTACAGTTGGCAATAAGTGTGTGACACTGTCACAAACATGTCAACATTAACATTGTTAATTGGTAAATGGGGCACGGATCAGCAAAAGGGGAAAAAAAAAAAAAAAACATTTGTGTGACAACAGCTAGTGTGTGTTGGAAAAAAATCCTGATGAGTGGCTCTACACCTGCAATGAAGACGCAGCATGATGATTAATGAGCGTGCGCAATCTAAATTTACTGCTCAACCATTCAGTTAACTAGTGTGTCAATTATATAGGGGGAAGGGAATGAATGAACAAGGGTGTGATTTCAGACACAGCACTTGTTCAGGGTGGCTGGAGCTGATCCCAGCATGCACTGGGAGAGAGGAAACACCCTGGACAGGTGACTAGCATATCATATATACAGAGAGAGGAAACATTAATTCAGGGCAAGCAAATTCCGCACAGACAGGCCCCATGCAGCAGAGTAACATGGTTTATGTTTCCTTTACAACACCACCGACAACGAGAGATTCATCTTGAAGGTTGAAAAACATAATACGACATCACAGATCTTTTTTTTTTAAGGACAACTTGCTAGTTTCTTAGCAAATAACACACACACACACGCACACACAAAAACACACAAAAACACAGCTCTTAACCACACAGTAAAACTCCTTATCTTTTAACCACAGAAAACAACAGCGCCTTAAGGTTAAAAAAACCAAACTCTCTGAAGCCCATTAGCTATTCACCGCAGAGCAGAGCACTTTAGACTGGTGTTTTACAGTTAACCACTGTTTCTAAAGCCCATTACCTACTTACCGCAGTGTGTGTGTGTGTGTGTGTGTGTGTGTGTGTGTTTGTCTTGTACAGTATGCGTCTCTGACTCATGTGTTTGACAATGTGTATGTGCATTTGAACATCTATGCGAGTTACGGAGTATGCAAGTGTGATTGTGTGTTTCCTGTCTGTCTGACTGTGTGTGTGTGTGTGTGTGTGTGTGTGTGTGTGTGTGTGTGTAATATGACACTTTAATGAAAGGAAGAGAATGATAGGGTGAAACAGACAGAGGCACAAGAGGAGAGAGACGACAGAGGAGAACAATATTGAGCGACGTAAGAGGGAGTATACGTATAGACACACACAGCACACGTGGACATCAATACTGTCAAACCACAAAGTCACATCAGACACACAAGACGATACCCAGACTTTGTTACAGTGCGTGACAGAGGGATCAAAAACAGGGAAACGCAGCAAGAGTGAACCATACACAGAGACAGAGAGAAAGCAATGTGAAAAGCAGAAATACTGAGATTATGAGATGTTAGAATGAAAGAAAGAGAAAGAAAGAACACACAGAAATGCAAACCCTTAAAGAAAGAGAATGGACCTAAGAGGAAACTAAGAGAAACGCCAGAGGCGTGCAGAGAACGCAGACTGTGTGATAAAAAAAGAAACCATGTTAGATTTCTACTCTTCTTTTGGCATTTTTCACTGTACTTTTCTCCCTCTTTTATTACCATTATTAGTAGTATCTTTCATGTTGTCACATATTATTCTACTATTCCCTTATTTAAACGTTATTTCTTTCTCTATTGTAGCTTTGAAAAAATGCCGAATGTACAGTACTTACAGTACGGTCCATTGGAAATGATGAAGATGAAGAGAAAAAAGAAAGTGTTAAGAGTTAAATTCAAAGACAAATGAAAAGAGACACGGGGACGGAGACAAAGACAGAAAAGGAGACGGAGTGAGGAAGAGAGAGAAGTGAAAGAGAACGAGTTAACAGTGAAATTCAAAGAGAGAAACTGCGACCAGGCGGCAGCAGTACATCTTGATCAACAGATGACTGATCATATCAGCGCTGGCCATCTTTCACCAGCCGCCGTTTGACGACACAACGTGACCCCCTGTGCACACACACACACACACACACACACACACACACACACACACACACACGCTCACATCCATTTCCACCGACGTACCCCGAGGCGGGAGCATCAATAACGTATGGCCTGGCCAGGGGCCTCCATTCACACACACAAACACACACAGCCACACACATTCATTCATTCACATGTGCACAAATACACCCCCATATATGACATTCTTTCCCATATTCATGCATTCAGTCAAACACACACTCACATCCACAAATGGTGGTCAGGGTGGAGGAGAATAACACACACACACACACGCACGCACGCACGCACACGCTCTGTGCCCTCAGGCCTGAGGTCTTTTACCCCCACCCCTGGACCCCATGTCTGCATGCTGCCCTTCTGCAGGGCCTCAGTGTTTAGTGAAAGCCAACATGAGGAAATAAGAGGTAAATTAATAGGAAACATTGTTGTTTCTATACAGGACAAGGTGAAATGGAGAGATGAGGGGAATGGTAAAAACTGATGAAGGGAGGAGCAGGAAACAGAATAGGAAGACTAACAAAGAAAGGAAGTAGAGAAAAGAAAAAGAAAAAAGGAAAACGGTAAATTGCTGTATATGCCCGTGCTCATTTAGTGCAAATTTTTTGAAATGTTAGAAAAAATGCTTATCAGGCGCTGGCAAATACATTTCCTGAGAAAACAACACCAAACAAAAACAAATTATTAAAAAATATGTATGAATACTTGTCACGTATATACGTGATTAGGGGAAAAAAGTACCATGCCATTCTTCAGTGGGCTGGGTATATTCTAGCATTTGTTAGGGATATATTGAATAGTATACAGTAAGGTCACAGTGTATTATTTCAGTAACAAGTCGGTGACTTTAGAAGCATATTTGTATTGTGGTTTTTACTGGTTTTCCACCACTGCTTGAGCTACTCGTGTCAGAGCTGTGGTGTTGTCTTTCTTTAATTCATTTACCCAAATATCTGACTCAGATTGATTAACGAGAGAATCAAGGCCGTGGTGAGAAAAGCATGAACAGACTGCTGTGCGATAGTGATTTTACATTTCCCAGAATACCTCGTAACAGCTGTAAATGTGTAACATTCAGTTGTGAGTTATTTGTGTTGACTCCCATTTGCTCTCTGGCATACATATGAACCCTTCCTATACTTCATCAATTTGATGAATGTGCTACTTGTTTGGCATGTTAGTCTGTACTTCTACTGAAAAAACAACAAAATGGCAGCGGTTTTAATCATGGAAATTTCTCCTATAAGGTATCCACAGCAATCAGTAGAGAATTTGTGAAGAATTAGCTTGTAAGATCTAAATGTCAGCATTTGTTCTGCCACCAAGCTCCTCTGTTGCCTCAGTGGCCATGATTGACATGACTCACTGTCCATGCAGCTACAGGAATACGAAAACAGCGACAGTACTTTGCAATAGGATGGATATTTTCCCCCTTACAGGGACTAAAAAATACCAAACCTGTGAGTAAATTTAGCTAAAACTGCTGCTTTACTGCAGAATTAATCGTAAATAAAGTAAATATGTAGAAGAGGTGGACTACATAGAGAGGTAAGAGCTAAAAGGGGATTAAAAAAAGACAAGAGTTAATGGAGGAGCAGGAAATGAGATGGTCAGAAGAGGGGAGATCAGGAGGTGGGAGGACGGTGGCTCTGTATCTCCAGCCTTGTGTCTGAGTGTAATGGGAGTGTACTTTAACACCTGAGTCCACCAGATGCAAGCAGACACGTTGATAATGTTCATTTGCTCTTTTTCATCTTTTAGTTATATTATAGTCTCTGTTTCTTGTTTGGTTCTCCTATTTTTCCTATTCCTTTGACATTATTAAACACACCTGGTGTCTTGTTAATTGAGGCCACACATGGGTTACACAGCACTCTTCAAACACAGCACTAGATCAATTCTTCACAGCACACATCCAATCATTGTACATCTCTTGTCTTCTTGCTTCTGTGTATGTCTCTTTGTTCAGTGTTTCTCCATGTCTACTTCTCTTACATTGTAGTTACTAATGCTATTGTCCAGAATGATGTGCAATAGAATCTAGTCAAAGACACAGACATACAGTAGGTCTAGACATAGGACTAGACAAAGGAAGAGAATCAAAGGGAAGAGGTTTGACTAACTTTACAAGCAGTCTGCATCGTAAGCACAGTACGTAAATTAATAACAGTCAAAAAGAAAATCGTTTTGGGGGAAAATGTGTCTTTATTTAAAGTGCACATATGGGGTTCACAAAGCTTTTCTGAAGGGCCCCCCTTTTGTAGATATTTCAAGTCGTCTTCCCTCCAGTTAGACATTTGGTTTCTGTTCATGCAATAACCCTCGGATGTTTGTTTTCTTCCAGTTTTGCGTGAGCGGCATGAATCGTCATCAACGCGCTTGCTGTGAATTTTCACACTTTTGGCTCAATCGGAGATTACACCGATTTTGTACTAGGGAGCTAGCAGGGTAAAGAGCAGTTTATGTCCTATCCAACTGATTTGGAAATGCGCATTCTCAAGTACAGCTCTAACAGATAATGTCTAGATCATTTTAGAACCGTCCCAAAAATACAGTCTAAGTCACCCCGAAATGAATGTGGACCGTCCCAAATTTAAATTCTTTGTTTTACTACATTATCATTAGGTAAAATAATTTAAAGTCACCTTTAACATATAATAAAACATTATACAAATGATAAGATGATCAGTCAACCACCTTTTTAATAGAATTCATCTGATGGGGTGAGTCCTGCAGCGGCGCAGGTTCGAATCCGACCTGCGGACCTTTGCTGTGTGTCATCCCCCATCT
>NC_050186.1:29486726-29529226 GCF_008315115.2 Sander lucioperca | reverse complement strand
CTGTGGAGCCACCTGCTTAGCTATTAAAGGTGTATTACACTGTTTGCTCCGTTATGGATATGAGATGTGGCTTATTCTCAGTTTGTGTTACTGAGCAATATGTTACATTTATGTTAATTGTTACGGAGAAATGAATGTAATTCTTAGTATTGTTTCTTGTTATATGCTGGTGGCTATAACATTTAGTTTTTGGTAAATAATGTTCATAGTAAGTCAGATGCTTATTAATGTGCATTATTTGCTAATATTTCAGAACTACATCCAACTTCACATGTAACGTCAAATACGACTTCATAGTTAACTTCATGTTGGAGATGTAAATAAATCTTCCTGAATCTCAAAGTCAGACATCTCTGGTTCAAGTTCTTACCGGACCCCCTACAGCGGGCCGATGTTTCAGCAGCCTGTTTTCAATAGCTTTTACAAGCCTATTGCATATATTTTTGTAATATAATAAACACTTTTCGAAACTATTTCAGCTTGTGTAGGCCTATCAGTGCTTTCTGAACATATTGAACACACTTTTAAAAATACCGCGATAATACCGAAAACTGTGATAATTTTGGTCACTATAACCGTGAGGTTAAATTTTCATACCGTTACGTCCCTATATGCTTGATGGGTCCTTAGCATGGTTTACTGGGACACTTAAATGAGGAAGACGCATCATTTCTGTGTGTTTCCTGCTACCACAGTAACATTGACATGTATGGTTAGATTGGAAGAACTTGACAAAAAAAAAAAAGTGAATTACAATTTTGCAAAGAAAAGTATTTCCAGCTAATAAATTATTTCCCGTCGACATACTGAGCGGCCACAAAGTACACGCTACTGTCCGACCTCCTCTGTGGCCCATCCTATGTCCCATCAGCCTCCTCTGTGGCTCCATTTCCCTAACAACCCCTGTCCAGTGACCTTTTGAACCCAACCTGAGTGCAGGTCACGAATGGGTCGTGCTGATGTCATTTCAACCACACACACACACACACACACACACACTTCCTGTTGGTTGATCATAATGGCCCGTGGTTGGTTCAAAATGTAGAACTCACAGGTGACCAATAAGAATAAAAAATGTGTTTGAACTCCACTTCCCGAATTGATTTGCTGAAGGTACGTAAGTGGAGTCTCTGTGGTTTACCTAATGGCTTTAACAGTGACACCTCCAAGCCTAAACCATTGAGTGTGGTCCTTAAACAACCCTAAAATGTCACGATAATTATCAGGAGCATGATATGCAAGTAGGGACAAACAGGCTTGTTTTTAGCGTGACAGATGTGCATTTTTTCAGGTTGTTTGCTGCAGGTTGTCTGCTGCATTTTGAAAATAATATTCTTTCAACCAAATGTGCTGTCAATGAGAGAAAGAGAGACTATAATATCCAACAGTTCTGTCAGTGGCTATAGACTTTACTCCCACGGTGGGTACTTTGCATTGACACTCAAGGGGAAGGGAAGCTCTACCGAGTACACAGTGCAGATCCACTTACATAAGTTGAACGAAATATTTGGCATTTCGTATATATTACCCACAGATTAAACATAGTAGACATTAATACAATCCAAGTTTGGTGTTTAATAACTTGCCAAAACCTCAGCCCAATTCAACGCCTTTTGGATCGACTGGAAGACAGATTTCGCACCAGGCCCTATCAGCCGACATTAGTGCCCAACTTCACCAAACAGACGGACAGTGTATATTTTAGAAATGCCCCCCACTGAAGCACACCTGTTGCTCTTGCATACTGAGAGTTATAGGAATAAACAGAACACAGATTTGACTTTTTGTCTTTAAGAATATCATGAAAAAGGCCTATTTAGAAAGAAAAGAGACCGAGTCGGAGTACACTGCTCGCACAGTCCTGAGGAGGAGTCAAATCAGCTGCAATAAGTGAAATCACTTATGTGGGTGTAACACCTTAAATTGAGAAGCTTTTCTCTAATGCAGCTCCACTAAGTGAAGCTGGTAAAATGAATGTTTTATTCCCATAAAATCTCTTTGTACAGCTTTAAAGCAACGACAGTAATACAACTGGCGTGGTGCATCTCTCCTATAGTTCCAGCATCCCTTACTGCGCCCCCTCTCTCTTCACAGGACTACAGCATGCCCCGTCTCCCTGACTCCATGACTCCATGACTCCCTGACCTCCAGTCTATCTTTGTCCCAGTGCTGCATCGCTACGACCCACTGAGTCAGTGGAAAACTCATTTAGGCCTAATTACATGGGCTGGGCTTCTGACTCTCTTACTTTCTTTCACCGAAGAGGCACTTTCTTTCTTTCACCCCTTCGCTGTCCTTTTCTCTTTGCTCTCTCGTTTCTTCTCTCCTTGTGCTCCAGTTACCAGATCAAGGTAGCCCTGCGCTACCAGCCGGCCAGAGCGCACACACAGGACATCCAACACTCTAGTGTGGCCAAGAGGCCACAGCTATACAAGTACAAAAGGCTTTTAGATGGTGCATTGTTATTTCCTCAGGGTCAGCCATAGGTTAGGGCCCAGTCTTAATTAGTTGACATAACTTATACATGATTACCCTTCTTCAGTTCCTATGGCTCCCAAACACACACGCGTGCACACACACAAAGTGCCTTTCTAAGACCTACAGCCAAGAAGTAATGAGAGTTTGTCATCAAAGAAACACACACACACACACACACACACACACACACAGTCTAAGGTTTAGAATCTAGGGGTCAGGTAGGTGAAATGTAAGGAACCCTTGGAGGAACCTTACCCCAGGACGTCAGGCGGCACAAAACAACGTCACAAACAAAAGTCATATCAATGATAGATGACAGTCTGGGGTCAGCGCTCCGATCGTATGTCAGGACCTACATGGTTATGTCACCAGGAATCAAAGATGACAGAAAGGAAGAGTTACGTTTGCGGGTTGTTTTTTTTTTGTAATTCTCCCAGCGTGTGACAGGTAAGATTTTTACCTTATATATATATATATATATATATATATATATATATATATATATATATATATATATATATAGAGACATACAGACAGAGAGATGTGAGTCAGGATGAGCAGTACAGCTGAGCAAGTGAAGAAAAAAAAACTGTTCCAAAGCTGAAGCTGAAACTGACAGCAATCCCAATCTCATTTCTTTAACACAGAGACCAATCAAATCTCGTAATTACACTCTGATAATCTACTCTTAATATGATATGATATTGACAGAAATATTGTCTTCTTTAGCAGCAGATGCTTAGCAGGAAAGACAGTTGAACCTCCTGCCATCAATCTCCTGGATCAGCCAACCTTATGGTCATATGAAATCCATAATACACTGTAGACTAACAGGCTGGTGTAAGCTCACTGTTGCAATATGTATATGCCTGTAATTTACCAACCTTGAATTACTCTCACAGTTATTGGAGAGCCTTTTCGGCCGCTGCACGAAGACAGCGTGGTTACAGCGCGTCCGATCGATATCTAGCCCATAAAGCAGACGCCACAGTCACAGGAATTAACGGGCTTGTGTCTTTAAAAACACTCAGAAACATAAACATAAACTGAAATCCGTTCTGCAACCACAAGAGATAAAAAATGACTGCTACCATTACCAGTCTATATTACACTTCCAGAAAGTTTAGGTACACTCAGGATATACAGTAGTATTAATTTGTTTGGGAAATGCTTACTGCTCTGTACTGTAATAGGGCTCAGGGGAAAGGGATGAGATCCAAGGCCAAACCATAAGGAAGGAGGACGAGCATCAACAACAACAGCTTAATGATGCTCTGGTAATGGAGCACAAGCGGGTCACTTATAAAGAGTATACTCACTCTGGCAGGCGAAAACATACTTTGCACACACATACAGTAGCAATAGGTGCACTAACGCAGATGCAAATGGAAAAAAAACCCAGTTGCGGCCAAGTATTTGTGCGTGGACATACAAACCAAACGTACAGGCTATGCCCCTCCAGAGGGATGAGTAGAATAACACACATCAAACGATCCAGGCACTGCAGATGAAAATAAGCCATTTTGCTAAATTTGGTACATTTGCATCTTAATGAAGTCACCTAATGTGAACGGCCAGACACGCACATGCAGACACAGTCTCTTCACTCTCAAAGACTGTTCCCTCTCAGTCCGCCAAACCTCTTAACTGCGATGGTTTTTAATGTGTTTTAATGTCTCTGAGATGTTTAACTGTAAGGCCATCATTTCGCTAAGTAGCCTGCTGCACTGCACACAGAAGAGAGGGGTAGAGGCTTCACTCTGACAGTAAACTAATCTAAATAATTCAGAGGGAGAAATTAACATTTTATTTGTTATTTATCAATTACTGTTTCAGTGTTGTGATCTGATGTGTGTGTGTGTGTGTGTGTGTGTGTGTAGGAAGTGTGTGCTTAGAGGTGGAATTACAGCAAGATTGGATTTATCAGACACCAAGTGTTTATCTTTACTAAATCTGAGAAAAAAAAAAAAAAAACAAAAAAAAAAAAACATGGATACGTCCAAAATAAACATAACAGGATAACAGTTTGTGTAAAGAGATAACACTGACAGACAATAGACATTCATGTGCTTCTACCTCCCTCTACTGGCTATTAAAGTGTATTACATATAGCAACACAATCTACTACACTCATACTGCTGTGACTTGTGGTTATCCTGTTGTTACATGGATGCCTATCCATCTATATAAATTGCATTCAATTGTATATCTTGGATCTTTTTTAGTATAAAACGAAATGATGATAGTAATAATTCCTAAATTGTGCATCTCTTTATGCAATTCAATAGAGCAAGGCACAAACATTTTTAGTGTACGTTTGTGTGTATCTCTACACTAAACATACAGAGGCAAGCTGACATGCGTATTCATAAGACTGTTATTAAACTAACTTTTGCCTCATGCTATTTAGAAAAGAATTGTAAATGAACCACTGATAAGAGGTTTCTGTGTGCAATCACAATTAATAACATAAGGTCCTTGCCTGTTTGTGCCTTTCATGTATGCTATGCCAACTTAAATGCTAATAACATGAGAGGCACACAAACTGGGGCTATTAAGGTCGTGTGGATAAAACCGGCAGTTTTGTGTATGAACTTATTGAGTATAGTGTGTTTTCTAGTAACGTGACGTTTTTAGTGTACTTTTCTTTAGTTTAATATATCAAAATGAAAGGCAGCCCTCTGCAGTATGTGTCTAGAGGGCTGTGTGGTCTCCCTTAACATAAACTTGTTTGTGTATGTCCATTGTTAATGTGGATTAAGGAGCTCCGTGTTAGAGTGAGTCTGGCTAACACTGGGTTGTTTTTTGGGCTTACCTCAAAGTTAGCGATAAGCCTACCAGGACCACAAAAAGAAGCAGCCAGCACAGACTGTTTTCCTTCAAGTTTTACTGTTAAACTCGACGTTAACACTGTATTTGCTTGAACATTGAGTTCTTCAGAAATGGGAGGTAGAAAGTTCTAGCAAGGGCTCCCAGTTAGCTTAATCCAAATGTCAGTTCAAATGCCCGCGAAAAGTGCCTTCACCTTCTTTTTACCACACCTGCTGACCGAATTAATTGATAAGCCCCGCCCATGGTCCCGCCCTCTACCAGCCCACCATTGGTAGATCTGACAAACATGAAAAAACATTCACGGTGACACATTTAAATACAAAATAAATGATAATATTAAATAGACATTTAAATTAGGATTTAGTAAGACATGGACTCATTGTTTTTTGTTTTTCCATCAGCTTCAGGGGGGAGAAAATGTGAATTCTCTCTTTAAATACATGAGTTTATTATTAAAAAGCAATATTTTTTTCCATGTAAACAAGGATGTTAAATTCCAGATATATATCTGCAATAAGTGTCTTTGACTTTCGGTACACATGGCACTTGTGCGGACCTGAATCGACAAAAAGCCATGTACATGTTGAACAGAGAATGATAAACACATGATAAATTCAAAGTACAAAAGGCTGTCATTTTCCAAGAGAAAGAAAAACACACACACACACACACACACACACACACACACACACACACACACACACACACACACACACACACACACACACACACACACACACACACAATTTTCAGTTGAATTAAAACAGCTTTATTAGTGTACACTGTAAGAAGTTGTCTGTATATGTAGAACAGTTGGAAAGCCTATGAAGATCATCATCAGTGTTTGAAGAAGACAGAAATCCTAACAGCTTGTTGTCTAATGAAATATGCTCCATTGATAGCAAGGAAAAAGAACAGCATGTATGGTAAATAAAAGTACAACTATACAATAACATCACCAGTGACATGTAGAAACTTCACTTTCTCCAAAAAGCCACCTTCTTAGGAATTCATCAGAAAGAGGCTTGTTTTAGGGATACACAATTGTCATCACAATAAGAAGAAAATAAAATACAATATGCAAACTATAAATAGGAATGTGGACCCTCAAAATGTGTAGATTTAGTCTACATGAAAACCCTCATTTGGTCTCATCTTTCATCTCCAAAACAGAATTCTCCAGAAGTGAGAAAAGCTGGTTGGATTTGGGGTACAATGTTGGGTGGCACTCATTAAAAAGCAACAAACAAAGTTGATACAAAGGCTTTTGCTGGACCATGGTAATATGCATAAAACAGCATGTCTAGTCATTAGAAAATGCACTTTTGGGAAATGTGTTTGAGTACACAGTCCGGCATGGAACAAACATGTGCGTTAGCAATGATACAACAACCTTAAAAGGTAACACTATATTTCCACTCCATGTGTACTGACCTTGAGAAATTCCAGTTAACTTTTCCCCTAATAATTGAAAAAAACAGAAAGACAGAACAGCATAAAGACAGGACAGACAGATAGAAACAAACATCACTGCATTCGGCTGGTCTCAGCCTTGTTACAAATGAGTACTAGAACAATTTGACCCAGGAAAATGCTCGATGAATAAAGAAAATGGTTTTCCTAAAAAAAAGTATAGTTCATGATTTGCGGTTTTGAGGATTTCTTTTTTTTTTTTTTTTTTTTAAAGTGTTGACCTTTTTTTTTTTTGTTTGGTCCAAGTGTCAAAGTAACCCTGTAGGAGGTTGAGGTCATCTATCAAGTCTGTATCAAATGCAAATCCTGAATTATAAAGTTTCTTCAGGATCCTGACAATATGTATTCTTAAACATCAGGATTTGTGGACGTCTTGTCTCAGCCATTATATGATCAACTAAACCTTTGTTAAACCTTCATTTGGTGTTCAACGAACACATTTTAAATCAGCATTTCTCCCACATGTTGCAGCAGGGAGTGATCAAATCGAAAACGTGTATGTGTGTACTTGCACGCCGGCATTACTGTGCACCAAGATAAGACCATTGTCAGGTTTTTGTCACAGTTTGGAACAAGTCAACACACACTATATGGAATGTGACAGTATGAGGCGCGTATACACCTCGTCCAATTTACCTAAAATTACATGTCCCGCTTACAAGCCCATTATTGTGCTA
Organism: Sander lucioperca; assembly: GCF_008315115.2. Classification (NCBI taxonomy): domain Eukaryota; kingdom Metazoa; phylum Chordata; class Actinopteri; order Perciformes; family Percidae; genus Sander; species Sander lucioperca. The sequence goes on along the minus strand of NC_050186.1, from coordinate 29,521,766 downwards.
ACATTCTGTTTATGTGTTGGGATACACGTAAGAGCAAAGAGGCCCTGAATGGGATATAACGTGTGCATGTAAACCCGCTCACTGTAATTTAACAGTGTACCCATACATAAGGAGTGGTGTGAATTAAACATCTGCGGATCTGAAACTGGCAGCAGCTTTTACATTGCGTACTGGAATGTCCTATGTTGGCAATGTAAGACATAATTCAACAAATTCAGAGCTTTTTAAAATGAATAGCAACTGCTTTGATAGTGGGAAATAACACTATATTGCCCATCTGCTGGATTACATCCTAATAATCCAAAAGGTCTGGATTTTAGTTTAGCTTGTATGTTTTTAAACAGGCATCTTGATTTGTAACTATCGATTTGCAACTAACCAAACTCCAAAAGGAAATTGGCAAATTTAAACTTTACGATTAAGCCAATAAAGTTCAATACCAGAAATATGAAGCTATTAGGTTTTCATCAGCAATTAGGTTTATGACAAAGTGGATCTGCGGTGTACAGGACATACTGTAAATACATGCATTCAGTCTTTGGAACAGCACTATCATAACTTGGGTCACACCCATAGAGCTGACAAATTAGTAAGAGTAAGGCAAGGAACTACCTTTTTCACCAGCTATAACAGCTGATAGATTCACCGGCCACTTTTACCATTTTAGCAGCCAACTCAGATTTTGAAGAAAAGAGGATTGTAATTACTATGACTTGGCCTCTCAGTCACAACATTTGAACTGTGGTAAATTCAGTAAAAATGTTATATCCTATGCTACATACTTCATAAATCATCAAGCTGTGATCACTTCAAACAGAGGGCATATTCTAAAAAAAATATTGAATTCTAATAAAAAGGAAGGAAATATTTGAAGACTTTAAATATATTCATATATAGAAAATACATGAAAATAAAAAAAATGTAGCTAAAAGAATGTGTAAAGAAAATAAAAGCTGTGTAGTATAACTAGCTTGTCAAATAGTTAAAGCTTAAATACTTAAGATTTGGACTCTAAAATAATGATGTAGGTACCAGCTGGCTTTTTAGATTGGGGCAAGACATTAAAATCAAATGAATGCTCTTTAATAAGCCAATTGAGACGAGATATACGGGAAAAAAAACTCTTTATAGTGAACATTCTTAAAAATATGGAATATATATTTTGTAATTGTCATGACTTTAATTGGGCTTTTTTAACATTCCTATCTGTACATTTCAAAGCATATCTTGCTGTATTTTACATCAAAGGCAACTTTCTTGTAGCAATATTAAGTGTGCATAATTTGGGGCAGTGCAAGTACAGTGTAGAAGCAAATTTTTTCAGTCCCATATAGCAGGACTGGTCTTCCTATCAAAAAAATGTCAATAATGGGGAAACCGTGCAACAGTCCAAGCGTAAAATCAAGAGACTTGCGCAATGTCTACATCAGTGAAACTTAATGATGGTATCTTTTTTTCTTTTAGACAGCAGGGGGTGACATTGAGGCTAAGATTCTTAAAATGCATATATATCGAGTCCTAAATCCTACACATCTCCAAGTCCGACATTCAACTCTCCTGTATAAGCAAGATGATGTAATTGTAAAAAAAGTTAATGTAGAGAATGTAAGAGAGAGAGAGAGAGAGAGGGTAAGAGTGTGCAGGGGGGAAACAGAGAATGAGTGCAAACTGCTGGGCCTCAAAAACCAGAGGGGGCAAACTGTTAACTGGGGCTAAATCCGTATGCCTTTATTAGTGCCTGAAAAAAAGTTTAAAGGTTGTATGAAGTTCAAGAGGAGGGACATTTGCACTGAGACTTAACTAATTGCTGATGTTTCAGATCTGATCCAAACTCAAAACATCTACCCCACTGCACACTCATGGTTGAATGGGACCGATTAACATTAAAACACAGTGCAGATGATTTGTCGTTCGGTCAAAAATAGCAAGTTACTGTAAGTGGTGTATGAACTGCAAAGGTTTGTCTTTGTCACAGTGTATATGTGTGTGTGTGTGTGTGTGTGTGTGTGTGTGTGTGTGTGTGTGTGTGCATTTGACCATGTGAAGACAGGGTATGGAATATTAATTATAGACATCAACATGCTCTCTCCGGTCCATCACTCCAGCGTAGGCAGGTCTGAGATTACAACGGCACAGGCCTGATTTAGGAGAAGAGTGGAAATCTCAGGTGAAAACAGAATGGAAATTTGGTCACCGAAACCAAGAAAGAATTCAGGTCCAGGCGTGGAGCTGACTTTGGTTGATCATGAGCCTGGAGTGGCAGTACTACTGTCGGTCAACCTTGTGTAAACAGAAATCTTGACGCTGAATCAAAGTTGCGCCCGCGGCCAGTAGGTAGTGAAGCAGTAAGGTGGACTAGTGGTTGGAGAGACAGCCCTGTAGCTAGGAGGTCACACACGCGCATTCCCGAAACAGCCATTGCCGTGTCATTTAGCAGGACAGTGAAGCCGTTTCTGGATCAGAGCCTCGGTCAAATACCAAAAACACGAATGCAGTCTGGTCCATTACGGCATATTTATATTGCAGGAAGATTTCAATGACTAGGTCCATGATTACTGGAATGTCATCCTAACGTTAATCCAACGGAGCCAAAAGGTGATCAGGCCCACTGTGACATCATTAACATCCCACTATTGTCTATCAGCGATGTCGTTCTCCCGTCCTCCAGGTGTATTGTGTAATCTTTTTTTTATTTATTTATTTTTTATTTTTTCCCCCTTTCTTAAATGATAATGGTGGTGGTGCATCAATTTAAGACTGCACGGTGGTCTTCCTTAGGACATACGGGCAAGGACAAATGTTGTGAAAAGTCAGACTGACTTTGCGTAGGCAGCAGCAGGACCTCGTTTAGGACATACTGGAGCAGCGCACTGATGGTGAACCCATCTGGGTCAGCACCTTATCCAACCACTGGAGGGGGCCGTTGAGATGCAGCTCAATCCAACAGGGAGTGCTGGTTACGGTCTGACGTCTGCAGGGATAACATACAGCATAAGGGTAAAGAACAGAAAGTGTTACGGCATGGCATGTGATATGTTGTGGGCCTATTGTGATTAGTATCACAACCCTATAGTAGCATTTGTAGATAATAACAGAATCTCCCCTATTTCATTTTAGTATTTTCTTTCAGTACTTTCATACATTCATGCCAGTTCCTATCCCAGTTAATAACTGAATGCTGAGATGCTTTAACATTCTGGATGATATCAATAAATACATATTAAACATATAAAAGAAACAATAGCCTAATACAAGAAGAAACGGAGTAGCAGTAGCATTGTTAAATGTGTAGTGGTAGAGCACTTTTCTTAAAAAGGGATTCGCAGAAAAATACTAAAAAGTGAATGGGTGCTTGCATTGCCCAGGTCTCACCAGATGATCAAACACAGCTCACTCCACTGTGCTGCAGCCAGACTTGGTGAGACACTGACTGCTAACCAGACAGGCTACATAGCGGCTTAACCCTGGCCAGTGAGGACAAGCCAAAACGCCCCCGCAAACACTGCTGTCTGGCCCCTGGGAGGGTGCAACACACAAAGCAGAGCCAGGAGCTGAACAGATGCTTGCTGGGTGGATGGTTGGAGGGCCACAAAGACTCACAGATACAGACAAATGCTCTGTAATCTCTGACATTTTACAACAAAAGGCAAAATATAATAGAGATTATACACACGCGGTGCAGATGATAGCATGCGCAAGCTCACACAAACCTTTTACCTCTCAAATGCTTGTTTACATTGTGACGCCCTAGGTTTTTATGTAAAGATACACCTGTGTTATATTGTTCGCGAGTGACGGGACGATGGAGTGGGAGATTGGTCGGAGAATCGGCGCAGCGGGGGCGGTATTAAATTCACTTTATCGCACCGTTGTGACAAAGTGCCAGTCAAGGGTATGTTATGGTTTGCTGCCAGTTTTTAGCTGCAAGCAAACCTGCCCAGGGCAATCATGAGCATATATAGCTGATGTTTCCCCCCAAAAAACATGTTAAAGTGAATAAAAAAAAAAAAAAAAAAAAAACAGAAAACCTTAAATAACCCTTGACTCCTATACCACCAAAGTTACAACCTAATAAAGAAAAAAAAAAGGTAGACCTAAGAGCCATAGTACCCGGAAGTTAAGCTTCAGTCACACCAGCATTTATAACGGCAACATTTCTGTTCTCAATGGAATCACTGCAGTCAGTGGATTCACACACACGCCGTTAAATCAATTGTAAATTTGGCCCGGTGATGAAACATGTGACAGTGCTAAACGTGAGTACGTGGAGGGTGTCTAAACTGGAGGAGGCTGTATCTGTAAGCCGTGTCACACCATCCAATTTTACATAACAGCAACCAACAGTAGCCCCTGCAAAGCCTGCAAGTAATCTTTACGTCGCCTCAAGCTTCCAGAATGGCCACCTCACGAGGACGCACAAATTCATTTCACTGTGCCACTCTGCGGTCCGACCAGACAACCCTCCGCTCATCATGGCTGATAGTAAAGAGAGAGAATGATGTGCATACAGTAAGAGCATAACATACCTGTACTCTGCTCCCCAGCCCTTGACGAAGCTCATTCTGATGGTGCACATCCTGGTTAGTTGGTAGACTGCCTCAAACCCCTGATTGACTGACTGGGCCAGCAGTGCAGCAAACTCCTGGTTGTTAAAAATCTTCAGATTGCAGCCTGAGAAAAAGAAGAAGAAAGAAAAAAAATATATATATATATTAGGTGTGAGGCATATGCCAGTCATCACTATCAGAGAGAGTAGACCTTAGAACACCTTTCTCGTCTATTTCTACGGAAATACTTCCAGGACTGTTTGTTTCAATCCGTGATGAAGTCGGATATGTTTAAATGTTATTCATGTGTCAGAAAGTTAAAAAGAACTATGAATTGCTTTACGACCACGTGTTTTCAAAAACATGCGATTTTACTTTGCCGTTTATGTGAACATAACTTCAAAGCACCGAGCAGATGTATTGTGAGGTGTGGGTGTGTTGCATGTTGGCGATTATTCTCCGCCAGGCTGACAAGTCCAGCCCCTGAATGTGTACAAGATCCCCGTTTCATTTCAGTACAATTCTGTGCCACAGTAATGATACTGTTCACACTGCTCATTTAAAGTTACATGGGCTAAGATGAGTCAGTGTGTGGGTGAGAGTCTGAGAAAAGATGTCACATTGTGGAGGGCATTAGTGCTCCTCCTCAAGCTTCACTTTAACAATATCAGGTGAGAAAAATGGCGTGTTCCTCAATCCAGACCGTTATCATAATAATATTTTAATTAGCCATTAATAATAGGTAGTGATTCTTGTTCCTCCTCCGCAAGTTGCCGGATAAGTTTCAGTGGGAGCTCAATCCACTTTTTGACAATAATAGAGTTTCTGCTGGTTTCACCAAGTCAAATTTAAGACTTCTCTTTTTGTTTTTTTTTATACTTTTTTTTTTTCAAGCAAAGTAACGCTAAACTTGCACTTTCCCATCGCTGAAGAATAAAATCCGTTTTATATCTGTGGTACAAACCGAAAGAGACTCGCACCAATAACACGAAAGCTGATTGGCTGCAATATAAGTTGCATGTTGGTCTCATTTGTAGTCGTAATACAGCGAAATTATATTTGGACTAGCGAAAGAAAGAACTACAAAACCACTAGGGTCGGGTATGGTTTGGTTTTTTCCGATACCGGTGCTAAAACGATACTTTTAAAATGGTGCCGGTGCCTAAACTGTTCCTGAACCGAAATATATATATATTTATAATGTATATAATATAAAATATAAAAAATAAAAAAGGAGCACAAAACGACAGTTGGCGACCTTAAAGAACGGCTTGTTTATTGCTAAGGCCGTATGGTCAAAATTAAATGATTGATTAATAATGTAATAACAATAACTTATAACAATGACTTATTTCACCAGTAAATTGCTGGTAAACAACAAAAACAAGCACCAGATGGGAAAGGGGTATTTCACAATAACTTAAAATGCACCACGAGGCTGGCGAGTTTCAAGTGAACGCACCGTCTTGTTTTGTTTTTCCGACGTTGGCAACTGCAGTCAGACTGTTCCGTCCCGGTGTTGGAATCCTCTACAGGGAAATACAGTCACCCTTTACACCGCTTAACGTAAGCTGTCAGCATTTTAACCATTGTGTTTAACCCAGCTATTAGCAAACGGTAACGTAGTGTCCCGTGCAGCGATGCTTCTATTAAAAAAAAAAAAAAAAAGTCAGGCACCGAAATGAGGCACCAAAATTTTCGTTGTTATTCGTTCTCGTTACTACTGTTTACGTCGGCACCGGCGCCCTATTGGCACCGCGTTTCGGTACCCGACCCTAAAAACCACAGAATAACATTTTTTTTTTTTTAAAAACATTCTAAAGCGCTGCGGGAGCATTTCAATGAGCATTAGAGGTAGTGTTACATGGACGTAGTGTTTAAACTTATTTAAGACCAAGAACAATATTACTTCAGCGAATTTAAGACTTTTAAGGCCTACAATTTTGATTTTGAAATTTTAGACTTTTTAAGACCCCGCGGAAACCCTGAATAAAACACCAACACTGCAAATTTATCTCATTAGCAAACCAGAAAGGAGGCTTTTGTCAGTTGTGTAGCATTCATCTGGCTCAAGAGGAAAAGGAAGAAACACTATTTATGTGTATGAACCTGGCGGTATCTTGCAGACTGTGGCAGGGTGCCAGCCGTATCGCTGGTTGCAGTTGGGACTCTGGACAAAAATGGCACTGTCGCTGAGGCACTCGGCGAACACCTCCCCTCCGATGTAATACAACCTTACACCGCGACCTGCAGAGTGGGAGCCAGGAAAAATGTGAAAGATGAAAAGGGAGGACGACATATCATGAAGAAGAAATCCTGAGTCTTGAGCTATAGAAAATATGTTTATTCAGCAGTTTATCCATAATGGAAAAAAAATAATAATTTAACCCCCGAAAGCTTCCTTCGCTGCAAAAACACAATTCACTTTTCTCTAACAAATCAGTGTACATCTGTACTAATAATAACTGATGAGTTACTGTCTCGGTGTGGAGAAGTGTGTGTGTGTGTGTGTGTGTGTGTGTGTGTGTGTGTGTGTGTGTGTGTTTGTACCTATATGTCTCCTTGTCATTTCGACAGTTGCGTTCCTGTTAACATTGCTGAGAAGCCCTAGACAGAAGCGTTCAGAGTTGGAGGGGTCGGTGAAGCCATCGACTGTCAGAGATGGCTGTGAGGCGTGGAACGTCTCTCCGACCCGCTGGTTTAACTCATAGTAGGCTATCGAGCACCAGAAAGCTGGTTCACTGTAGGTCACCGGCTGAAGGTCTGAAAATAAATCAAGTAGGACACATTTCACACGTCAACAACTGTTTCCATTTTCCAAATTGAATCGATTTTCAAGGCCTTTTTGTAGACAAAATGTTCAAATAAAAAAAAATTATTATTTCAATAATACAAATGACAATGTTTCTTTCCCCCACTATTAGAATTATCTTGGCGCGACAATTTACTTTTTAAGAGCTACACATCGAAAAGATGAAAAGTGATCGTCTTACCCAGAGCATGACTGACAGGTGATAGGGTGCCGGGTGACATTTCTGCTGGTGAGCCTGGGAGGAAAAATATAAAATCACTTAGCATCTTTTTCTAATCTATATTACATTTGATTTGCAGATTGTGCTGTTTAATGCTACTGATACCGTGTGTAGTGTATAAAAGTGTAGTGTATATCATTTATGTTCCCTGCTGATAGAGCTGAGCAATATATCGATATTATATATCGATATCGTCTTAGATTTTTGGATATCGTAATATCGTGATATGGCACAAGTGTTGTCTTTTCCTGGTTTTAAAGGCTGTATTACAGTAAAGTGATGTCATTTTCTACTTACCAGACTGTTGTAACTGTTCTATTACTTACCTTTACCCAGTTAATCATTATATCCACATTACTGATGATTTATCAAAAATCAAATTGTGTAAATATTTTGTGAAAGCACCAATAGTCAACACTACAATATTGTTGCGGTATCGATATCGAGGTATTTGCTCAAAAATATTGTGATATGTGTTTTTTTTTTTCCAACCAGTAAGATAAACAGTGGCATGTACACTACTAATCTACCTGATTCCATACTTTGATTCATCTGTTGGTCGCTTGTCTCTCCATCTTCACTGATGTAGCCAGGTGGAGGAGTCTCTGTAAAAAGAAAAGAAAAAAAAACACGCAAACAAGCAATAAGAATCCATTTTAAACAGCAAGACTGAGGTCTCTGTGTGTTCTTGTAAGTCCACTTAAGGGGATGCGAGTATGATGACATTTACAATCTTACATTTAGTTACCAACTTTCTATTGAATACATATCCAGTCGGCTTGTATGAAAGCTAGGGTAAGAAGTGAATGAGAACAACACGTTTTTGCTTCCTGCGCAGCATACAGACCTGGTATATAGTTATTAGGAGGGTCTATACCGGCAGGGAAGTTGGTGTTTTCGGGGATGGAGTTTGTAAAGTCGTCTAGAGGAGGAAGCTCTGTCAGGATCTCTGTGTGGCGTGGCACCAACACCGGAGGCAGCACTGGAGAGATAAGGAAGTGTCACTGACGGAGACCAATATGATTTGCTATACAAATCAAAATTGTATAATTAAATGCTTTTTTTCCCCCTAAGCAGGTGTGCTCATGCAACGACATTCTGCTTCTCATGCACACACCAGAACACTAAGAAAGTAAACACTTGAACACATCTAGACTAGAGATGTTCACATACAATTATTTGCTTCCCGATTCCGATGCCTGAACTTGTACTTGATACTATGTTTTAACAGCAGTATACTACAATCCCTGTATGGATGTGATATGATTTCTATCATTGTTGTATGGTCTGGCTCAGGTTAACCCCTTTGTAGTCTCGCCTTGCCAGACCCTCCTCCAAAGCGCGCTGAAGGAGGGTCTGGCTCCTCCACACAGCATTTAAACCAATCAGAATAGTCATGAGCGGTGCTAAACTCCTTACAGAGCCGCTGCAAAATAGTTGTGCGAGAGAAAACTCTCTGGACAGATAGTCTAGCTAGCTGTCTCAATTTACCCTGCAGAGATCTGAGGAGCAGTTAACCATAGTCCTCAGAAATCCACCGAATTTAAAATTCCAGCACAAAAAAAGTGGAAGGAAACATCCGGCGGAATTTCCTGCAGCACCGGAGCAATCCCGGAAGTGGAACGCGAAGGATATAGACCAGTGATTCTCAAAGTCCTGACGCCGGTCCAGCTCCGGACTGGACGGCAAGTCAATCCGGACCCAGCCCTCACCTCGTAGGAATGCAACAATACAATTTATTGAAGTGGTTTTATAGTAATCAATACATTGTTAGTCTTGTAGAATATAGTGGTCGATTTGAAACGTTACAGTGATCATTCATGTCCCGGGGGAAAAAAAATTATCGTTTGTCTGTTTGACATCGTTGACATCCATGATCCTTTGACGTTCGGGTCGGCTAACTGCCGTTCACATTCAACATTACCGAGTTAACTGTCGGGTTACAGGCTATGCTATACGTTTAATATTACAGAGTTATGGGTCGGCTGGCATTCATGCTCAATGTTAGCGAAACCAAACTGTCATAGCGAGTTCAGGGTCGGCTAACTGGCATTCACATCTGTCCTGCGGGCGCGAGAAAGTGAGACTTCGGCGTTTTCTGTCAGTGAAGGCTACGCCGCGGTGAGGATGTCACTTTCCAAATATGTAAAGAAAAGAAAAGTTGGACTGAAAAATATGCGTTCACTAAAAAAAAGGAATAAAAAAAATCTTCTTTTGGAAATTGATCTTAATGCCTTAATTTTTAGTCAACTTTAGCATGGGTATGAATACTTATGAGCAGCACTGTGTGTGTGTTTGTTTGTTTGTTTGTTTGTATATATATATATATATATATATATATATATATATATATATATATATATATATATATATATATATATATATATATATATATATATATATATATATATATATATATATATACATACATACACACACACACACACACACACACACACATATACATATATATGAATGAAATACAGAGGTGAGAACAACAAAACTTCGTCAGTTAAAATCTTCCTATGAATTAACTTACGTTTTTGTGAGATCTGTGACACAGCAAGAGAGTGCTCTTGCCTCTCTCCGAGTAACCTTTATGTTACTGTGCCGGTTATTTTTTACGGAGCCCCTAAAGGGACATGGGCAAAAAAAATCCTAAAGTTTAGTTTCACATGCTCACATGAAACTTTCATGTGCGCATGTGAAACCTTTTCATGTGCGCACATGAAAGCCGTATGTAGCCTGGCCTGGGCCATACTGGAGAGAGTGACAGCTAGAGAAATGACTACAGTACAGGAGTTTTTATCTAGGTCTTCATCATAAGGACATTGCTGCTTTGCTTGCAAGTCAATTATATTGTTTCGATACGACATTTAAAAACAGATTTTAAAGTATTGTAATCTGTTCCGGAGCAAGGGATACAGCGATTTGGATCGGGCAATTACTTTTATTTATGAACAGTTACAAAAATCTGGCCAACTCCACGGTTATAGGTGGATGTACACAAAATGCAAGGAGAATGGATTAAACATAAGGAAAGAGGATGTTCGATTAATTCTACGAGAAAAGGGGTGTTGAACGGGACATTCTAAAACGCTTAACTTGAAAACGCTTAACGTGGTTTAATGTAGCTAAACAATGATCAATGATTACCAAATTTCTCTCTCATATTGCTCCTCATAACCACTGAAAACTGTCAAAACATCTAAGCCAAAGTCCAATTATTATGGACGTTATCTGACATTAAGCATTTCTGCTTCACATTTTCAGCAGGGCAGCAGAGCGTCGCCGAAACTACTTTGCTAAAGGGCCTAATAATATTTGGCACTCAAGACTCTTATGACAAATCGAAGCCTTTTGGCATCTATATAAACTCATCTTTAGCCGCCATCCTTTCTAACCGGAGTTCTTTGCTGCAGTGCTGCTGACTGCGGCTCTGGCACTGTTCATAACAGCGCAAAACGGGTTTCAAAGCAGCGCACATGAAAACAAATCTAAAGTTTAGTTTCATGTGCTCACACAAAACTTTCATGTGCGCACATGAAAAGGTTTTTCGTGCGCACATGAAACTAAACTTTAGGTTTTACGTGCGCACATGAAACTTTCACGTGAGCACATGAAACTAAACTTTAGATTTTTTTTGTCCCCTTAGGGGCTCGGTAGTTTTTGGATATTACTGTGCCTTGTTGTTTTTTAGCTCAGTTTGTTTAATCAGTTGTTTCAGGCATGAAAACAAAAACAGTTTGCTTATTTAGTTTGTAACATTTACTTTTTTTAGGCATGAAAATCAATGAATGAAGATCGTTCTCTTTTTGTTAATATTTCTTCTAAAACTATACTGTACGCCGATCAATTTTATCATAAATGTTGGAGCTGTTTAGGTTCAAAAGCAACCATTTCGGGGCAGACAGTGTCATTTCTTTTGCACTAGTTTGAAATGTATTTTGAAAATTTCTGACACTTGAATGTATGTTGGTTAAGTTAGAGTTGTTTTAATTTAGGCAACAGATTGGAGTCAAACCATGACATTTTTTTCCCACTAGGCTTGAATGTAATTTTTCTCTGACTGGCTTAAACTTGAATTAACCAAAGAAACGTATTGCTTGTAAGTTATAAGCCAGTTTAATAAAAGTAAAGTGCTTATCACCAATCGTTCCGGACCTTTGACCTTGTATATGAATCAGATATGGACCTTTGAATATAAAGTAAAACAAAACAAACAAATACATACAGAGAAAGAATGCCATAGAACTTTCTTTTATTATCTACTTTGACAGTCAGTCATAATGGAAAAAGAACATAAATAAACTACTTTAAAGTAGATTTTCTTCGGGGCGGCCTCTAGCTCACCCAGTAGATTGTGCGCCCCATGTAGGCTGAGTCCTTTGCAGCGGCGCGGGTTCGAATCCGACCTGCTGCCCTTTGCTGTGTCATCCCCCATCTCTCTCCCCCTTTCCTATCTATCCACGGTCACTGTATAATAAAAGGGAAAAAGCCCCAAAAAATAATCTTAAAATAAATAAAAGTAGATTTTTTCAGGGCTACATTACGTGGTATCGGATCGGTGCTTAACCTTGCCTCCTTCACTACTTGCCGATACCGATACCAGCACTTTTGGCAGTATCGGAGGCTTTTCCAAAACTGGTATCGGCACATCTCTAATCTAGACTTGGTTTCCACTACGCAAACTAATACAAATTGTATTCTAATTCTTTCAGTTACCATTACCAACGTCATTATAGACTTATTAGAGGGCACATTGAAGGTCACGGCCAGCAGTACTCAAGAACAGGAACACACAATTCTCAAGGATCCTTACCCGGCGTCTCCACTCTCTGGTAATGGTAGGGATTGACACACACTTCATCCTTTTTGAGGTTGAAGGCGAACTGGCAGGAGTCGATGGCCCTGAGCTCATGGTGGCTGTGGAGGTCTGGCCATCTCCACAGGCGGCAGTAGATGACATGGGGCAGGCCCTTGCGATGGGACACCTGAAGACGCCCGTCCAGTGACCTGAAGTGGACAGCGAAGAGCTCAGTAATGTGTTCTATAAAACTGGGAGGGATGCCTGAAGATAGTCGTGCTTTCGTCAGTTTCTGGTTTGGTAAAAGAAAGAAAAGGTCACTGACTCCCCAACCAGTGGAGTTCAGGACGCTGCTTATGTCTAAAAACTTTATTTTAAGAGAGTTGGAAAGAGCCATGCACAATCAGAGTTTCAGATCAGATCCCATATTTTCGGCTCCTTTGTAATTCGTGCCTATAATTGACGAACCTCGTTTAACAGAAAGTCATTTTTATTATAGACAAAGCATCTCTATGGAAATTACCATGAAACTCAACTTTAATGTATTCATGTATTTTGATGACTAATCAATACTACCACTTAATCTGCATAGGCAGCGGACATCGCTCAAACTGTGTACTTAAAGGTTCAGTAGGTAACTTTTAATAAAACAATATTTATATTTGCTGAAACTGTCACTATATCCTGACATGAGAGAGATAATCTGACAGATAAAAAAAAAAGAAATCATGTTCCTCTGCCTCCCCTTAGTGCTCCTAATCTTCATTTGCAAGTTTCCACCGCGCCCGAAGATAAACAACCAATCAGAGCCGAGGAGTCTCTGAACGCAGTGTCAATGACAGCTTGTGAACTGCGATCAAACTGTCAAACTAGGCAGGGCTGATGAAATATGAATCGAGATTCTGTTACCGCATTGCCTATTTCTCATCTCAGACTCCTCGGCTCTGATTGGTTGTTTTCCTTATGCCGTTAGGAGCACCAGGAGGATTACCAGATTATCTGACTCAGGTAGTGCTGTCAGGATATAGTGACAGTTCAATCAAATATGACAAAAGGTTGTTGTTGTTTTTTTAATCAAAGTTACCAACTGCAGCTTTAATGTCATAGCTTTTGGCTATTGCAAGTCAAATACAGCTCCATTATTTCCCTATTGCCTGCATATATAAAGAAGCAATACACTAATGGCAGTGATCACGTCGTATTATGAGTGGCGATGACATTACAGATGGTCTCAAAGTCTTTCGATGGTCTTAATGAAACAGAAACCGGCCACAAAGACCAGTGTGTAGTGATACTGCAGATTACAGAAAGACAGATGAACATTATATGAATGCATGACAAGACGTAGAGCAATTGTTGACTCATTGTGTGTTTGAGTGCGTGCGAGTATATTCACCTGCCGTGGTCAGGGTATCCGTACATTCCTGTGGAGTCCCACTGCTCTATCGTGTGGCCTGAGCCTAGACCCCATAGATCTGAGCAATTACTACAGACATACACACACACACACACACACACAAACACACACACACAGGACAAGTGCAAAAAGGATAAAAATAAAATAAAAAGAAAACAGATGGTAAACATGAGGCGTTTCATTCCAAATTAGTAGGATGAAATCACAAACATGTACAGTTGGGTCTCTTATTGGCACAATAGGGGGAAAAATGATCCTCCCTTGCACTTATCAATAAGAGACACTAACTGAATGACAGGTGATCATGTACCAAATCCAAATTGGACAGACAGTGATGTGGTGCAATCAGGTGATGCGGGGGTAGACAGTATTGAATTGTGGCTACCTGTTAAAACTTTAAAAAGGCCCTGACACACCAACCCGATAATCGTCCGTCAGACAGTCTGGTGGCGAGGTCAGTGACTCGAGTCTGTTCGGTGTGTTCCGTGCCGTCATCTGTCGGAGGAGCCGTCGCCCTTCATTCTGGCCGATTTGACTCGTTGAATCGGAGGGCGGGCAGTCGGACTCAACGACCGATCTGACTGGTGGAGTGCTAACCCGGAAATGACGAGCGGGATGAGAGACGAACGCCTCTCAGAATCTGAGGAACATCTTTTAAACTGACCTTTGTCGATCTGAAATGGAGACCGATTCAGCAACTGCGTGGCACACGTCTCAGTGAACTATTTTCGTCAAATACGAGATCGTATTTCGAAACAAGCCGCCATTATTGTCGGCTGGAGACACCAGGCCCACGTGACGCGTTTGTCATTTCCGGTTTTCATTTTTTGGGCGACAATACAGATTAGCGCCGCCCGCTGTTACGGAGACGTATTACGTCTCGCGCACGCGCAGAACATATGCTCAAGTTGGCGTCGCTTCGGTGCATTCTGAGGCAGTTTTTGGACCTCGGGGAGCCGACTGATCAGTCCGACTGCCTTTTCTGCCGACGGTCGGCCGTCGGGTTGGTGTGTCAGGGCCTTTAGATGAAAGGTGATACCAGATCAATTCATCTTCTAATTCCTCTTTCCTGCTCCCGTATGTGATCATACAGGTCTGACCATTTTACTTGTTTTTAAAAGTTCAAATAAGCTCCTGCAGCGCCAACTACACATGAATCACATTTCTGCAATTTATTATGAAGACATTTGTGGAAGTGTGATGCGTCTACACAACAATGATATGTGAATGAGGAAATAAAAGAGGTTTAATAGACTATACAAAATGTGTCAAGATGTGACAACAGAAAAAAAAAAACACATACAACACAAATGTGTGTTTACAAATACAAAGTGTGTGTATGACTGAAGAAAGCACACAGCCAGACTGTTGCTGACTTGTTCTCTAAAAGCTCTCTAAAAGCTCTTATGAGTTTTCTCAGCGTGTCAGAGAGGAGAGTCTGTAATTGCCAGACCTGTCTGTACAAGACCTTCTATCTCGACACTTATCTGCCTTCTCAAAGTGTTCTACAAATCCCAGCCCCACGTAGACGACCTCCAGACACAGCTAATGTCTTGATTTCTTCCTTTCTCACCTAAAGGTCACCGGTTCCTCCACTCACCTATAAGTGACTGTGGATCACAACTAAAAAGGGTAGACTTGTAAGTTAAAGGGGTCTAGTTATTTGCACAACTTCATGTTTGATGTTGATATTTTATATTGTATGTATGCTGTTTAAAAAAAAAAAAAAAAAAAAACACGAATCCGTTCTCTTTCTGAGGTCATCCACATTTCTGACACTACTCAAAAAGCTGCTCATGCTTGAAATCTCTAGACTCAGTTGAGCTGTTGGACTCTTCCTCTGTCACAGTTCTTTTTACGGCCACTCAAACAGAAATCTACAAAGCCCTGCTATCTCCTGACAATCCTCCACCACCCAAAGAAACAAAACGACAACTTCTTCAAAAGCCAGGGCAATTTTATCTTTGACTTCAACCTTACTTCTCTGTGTTCAAAGGGAAGTGAGCTGTGCATTAAAGGCCTGGAGCGTTATCTGCCGAAAACCACTGAGCACTGTCAAGTGATACATCCGGACCTACGCCTCACAAGGCAGGGTTGCCCCTGACATGTAGCCATTTCAACCAAGCCACGGTCAATCTGTGAAGAATCATGGTGAAAATCACTACCATTCACACTATTTTTGGACAGCCATACTTCAGTTTAAGCTCCCTAATTCCAAGGTTTACCATCTGATGAACACAGGACAGGCTACCTGCCTACCTGTAATTGCCTTATTCACGGATTGGTTCAGCGCAAACATGAAAAGTAGCGCAAAACAGGTGAGAGGACTCAAGTTGAAAGAACATTAAGTTGTACGGTGAAAGCCCTGTACTTCGGAGATAAAAACCCAACGTCTTCTTGCGAGAAGTACTCAAGTAAACAATCAAGTCTAACAAGAACCAGCATCACCTTATCAGAGCCACTTCAGAAGCTACTATCAAGCCTACATTCCTCAGAATGAAGGAAAACAGAGACCTGGCATCGTGCACTTTCACGTCACATGGTTCTACTTCTGCACTTCTTTTTTTTTTTTTTCTCTTTTGACCCATACATCTACAGTTGAGACCAGTTTCAGATATACTACTCAGCAAACAGTATACATACAGTATATGGGGATATATGCTGTAGTTTAATCTTGGATCAATAGTTATTTATTCAGTTGAGCATCTTCTAGCACTGCCCTGCTTCATACTTTACCCACAGAGCTTCACAACACTCACACTCTCTGTGCCAACTTATCTGGTGAGTTTGCTCCACCGAGCCGCACCGACCTGAGCACTTGTTCAATTCTATAACTTTGACAGTAAGACGTATAAAGTAGCATGTCGATGCAAGGTGCAAATCTACTCCGGATGCATTAAGACTGCGATGTGATTAGATCTCCCCGACCTCAGCCAGGAATCCGTACGGAGAGTGCTTTGCTGAGAAACTATCCACCCACCAGGAACACCTGTCACCATCTGGTATTACGAGAGTCGTAGAGGATGAACGCATTCATGATAATGGAAAAGTAAACACGCGCAGTACGCGCCACCTCTGCTCACCCTGCACCTGCCATGTGTATTTGTCCTGCCACCTCTCCAGCTCATCGCCCGTTTCAAAAACGCGTGGGCGGAATGATGTCAATACAATGCTGTAAATGCAAATACACTTATCGGATAGTTGTCTAACCAAATGCATACCAGATTTAACAAGATTGCATTGTGATACCGGGTATAAGCTAGGTTTTGATGCCCCCTTTTTTGTCTGCTGAGGGAGCAGGGTGGTGTGGTGATTAGCTCGGAAGTCGGAGGGAATTGAGTTGACCGCATTCCAGTAACAAGTCGGGAGAACCATTAGGCCTCTATTTAACGGGGTGGGGGGGGATCCTAGCCAGGTTAGGAGGTATAGGACGGGCTAAATGCCGAGGACAAATTTCATCCCGTTCGTCATCTCGGATATCCTGACCTCCCGGTTCAACTGGAACGCATCATAAATCCCCATCAGCTCCAGGTGAATTGTGGCTGACATGGGTGTGCAGTTGGGCATTCGAAAAGATCATTTCTCTGCAGGGACAAATTCTATTATTGATACGTACTCATAATCAAAAGGAAACTAAGAGAGGGAAAGAAAGGAAGGGTAGATTAGAAAGACAATTTGAGAAGCGAAGCTCATGAAATCTTCACAGAGCAGCCTAGTTCTCTCTCTCCTTTCTGCTGATCCTCAGTGGATTGACTGACGTTAATCACATGCTTCTCATGGGGCTCCCCTTGACTTTGCCACCTTTGTCATGATAAGGTTTCACCTGGTCTGGTGACTTGGCTAGTGTACCTTGTCAGGCAACACAGGAGAAATCTATACTGACAGACACATGACCTGTATCCATTCAGGCTAAGTATCTACAGTATTAGCAGGTTTAGGTGCACAGGGGTTCCTTTAGAAGACTTGAAAACACTGTTTCCCTGCGAAAGAAATTGCAAAGAGTTCAAGGTGTTCCCTTTTCAGAGAGTATGTAGAGCTGTACAGATAGAATGGAGGGAAAGTGGTTTGTTTTTCTCCTTCTGAGAACCTTTGCAAAGACTCTGAGGTGATTAAAAAAAAAAAAAAAAAAAGTCCCTCTTCACATTCAATGGCTTCTTTACCGCGCGGTGCTCGACGCATCAATAATCTTATTTTTAAAGCTTTGTCTTACACTTCCATTTTGTTTTAATTAATAGTGCACAACGTCTTCAAACTTCACCACATATCAATAAGTCTTTGTGACTGAGGTGGATGGCGCGTGCACCAGAGCCCGGGGCAAATATATAACGCAATGCTACACTGTTACCAGCCGGCCAGATTGCCCCCCGTTTCCGTTTCCTTGCTGCAGAGTATTATTTACATTTTAAACTATTTTAGGGCTGCAACTAACGATTATTTTCACAGTCGATTAATCTGTTGATTATTTTCTCGATTATTCGATTAGTTGTTTGGTCTATAAAATGTCAGAAAATGGTGAAAAATGTGGATCAGTGTTTCCCAAAAGCCCAAGATGACGTCCTCAAATGTCTTGTTTTGTCCACAACTCAAAGATATTCCGTTTACTGTCACAGAGGAGAGAAGAGACTAAAAATTATTCACATTTAAGAAGCTGGAATCAAAGAACTTTGACTTTTGTCTTAAAGAAATTACTCAAACCGACTAATCGATTATCAAAATAGTTGGCGATTAATTTAAGAGTTGACAACTAATCGATTAATCGATTAATCTTTGTAGCTCTAAACTATTTGAATACATGAATAGAAGAATGTTCTATAAAATGATGATGTCCCCACCTACTAGTCTACGATAAGCTCTCATGTCATTTCATTTTTCGTTTGATTAAAAAAGGTGCAGTAGGTAAGACTTATAAAACTAACTTTCTGTCATATCTGCTGAAACTGACCCTATGTTCCAGAAGAACTACATGAAGAAGGTAATTAAAAAAATAAATAAATCCAGCTCCTCTGGCACCACCTACAGCCAGTAGTGAGATTTGCAAAAATCTACCGCTCCCTGTTCAGATGCACCAATCGGGGCCAGGGGGGGTGTCTAACTACGTGTCAATCACTGCTCATGCACGCATTCATTCTCCCTTGTGGGGGGAGGGGCTTAGGAGACCATTTTGGGCTTTAGAGGAAAGGGGGGGCTGAGAAGTTGCGATGTTCAAATGTTTTGGCTAAGTCCTGGATCTTCGCAATCCTACCTACGGCACCTTTAAAATTCCTTTGATCTTAGTCTAATTAGCACCTTCTAACAAGCTATGTCAACGTTTCTAAAACAACGCGCAGTGATGTGACGAAAGACGATACTGAAACAAGGTTTGGCCGTTCAGAATTTGGTAGCTGCAAAGGAACCCTGGCCTAGGTGTGATCAGAGCCGGCCGCGCTTCCAGCGACTGCTCAGAATAGAGCAAACCATCAACAGCGCCGCACGCAACGGGAACGCGCAGATCCGGTTTGTGCATTATAGCTAATCAATTCTAACCTAAAGTTCATAACGTGTACGACGCGTGGTTGGCATCATGTGTTCGACATCTGTTTCCTCCAATCGGGTTTCACTTCTGCTGCCTTGCTAATGTATGGCACAACAGAATGAGGAAACAGACCTGCTGTTGCACAACAAAGATTGCTCTTTCTGCAAGCCTGCGGTTGCCCGTCACCCTCGTTCTTACTTTCATGTGTGTTGACACACCTCGCTGTGCTGATCAGCGTTAGTGGTATTGTGGTATACCGGTGACATAGGCAGTGCGGATGTGTGGAGGTGAGCACAACTTAAAGCGTGTTACTGCTGTGGAATTGTGTCAATACATCAATTTGCTTTGATAATTGATTTTTCAAGACATTTTATCAAACGTGTGTGTGTGTGTGTGTGTGTGTGTGTGTGTGTGTGTGTGTGTGTGTGTGTGTGTGTGTGTGTGTGTGTGTGTGTGTGTGTGTGTGTGTGTGTGTGTGCGTGCACGTCTGTGTGTGTGTGTCTGCGTGTGATCACGTACAAGACCGAGCCAGAAAGACACAAATACCGGCTGGGTGTGTGTGTCCTCGTCTCACCTGGGTATGGTCACACACTTTGTGTTGCTGTTCTGCGTGCTGATGGCTTTCTCTAGCTCATCCAGCTGCCCGGTCTTCTTCAGCTTCTTCACCAAGCTCTTCACAGCTTTCTCACACCACTTATCCTCCTGCCCCCCTCCGTTCTGCTCCCCGACTCCTCCGATGCCTCCTCCGGCTCCCCCGCTCCCTGCCGGAGTCTTCTTCCATCCCAGGAGGCGCTTCACTACCGGGGGAGTGAAGGGAAGGATGGAGGACATGGTGGCCTGTGCACGTTATGTGTAGCGCTCGTGCGTCTTAAGTGTGTTTCGGTGCCCCTCTTAATCTGATGTGAAGAGGAAAAAGGGAGAGGGGGAAGGAGGGTGATACAGGCGATGGAGTCGTTGGAATTCCTGCTGGAGATTTCTTTTTAGAACTATATAAACTGAACGCATGCAAGTATTGTTTTTAATGACTGTCTAGTCAGAACTAAGACATTGGTCTTGAGGAGTCTTGGGAAACATCAGACGGACAGCACAAAACGTAGGGAGCCAAGGGAGTACATCCAAAGAAACCTAAACGGAGAGGAAACAAAGAGAAAGGACACATCAACACTTGGACATAAAGAGTAAGATAGTTCAGAAGATAAAAAGTCTGTTGAACAACTCACTGCATAACATTTTCTTCTGAAATGACTACATTAATTATGCCCACACATCCAGACTGATGAACAGTTTTTTTGTTTTTTTTTAATTGCCCATTGCCATACTGTATCCATCATAGCCCCCTGCTGCTAACTCTCCCACCGTGCAGCACTGTATGGATCATAGCACACAGTGTTGAAGCGTGACCCAATTCCGTTTAATGTTCAGCATTCATTTCTCTGTTGGTCAACCACTGATGAATTATATTCTACTGCTGGTGCACACTTTGCTGTCCACTTGTGCAATACTGTCTGGTGCTTTTTGATAACAACAAATGGAAGCTCATCTCTTCCCTTTGCACAAACAGGCAGCAGCCATCCCACAAAACCACTTCAACTCATGTACAGCCTTAAACACAGATCTATTGTGAGGGGTGCATGACATACTGGTCACTTAATACATACTGGGCGATAGTTGCTTACATACGACATATCGTATCAGAATTTGGACTTTTGGTAATATTGGAATTTAAATGATCATTTTGATAATGTAATCTGTTCACATGTCCCGTTTATAAGCCCAAGTTGAATTAATAACGTTACATTTATGATGGTTACAGTGAGCGGATTTCGCTTTTATTCACAAAAACGTTTTGTTTTTACAAGTTTTACAAGTGGCAACATTCACAGATGCTGTTCATGCAGCTGTAGCTCTGCACAAATCACTTGAAAACTTTCAAAGTGTCAATAAGTGTTAATAAATATTGATTTTACTCTAAATGGCGAGGCTGTGGATGATCCTGTGTCACAAAATATGGTTTCAACCTTTAAAAGACTCATTGAAGACAACATAGCATTCATATTCAAGCATCGTTTTTTTTACAGAGAAGAGAGGAATGTATGTATAAGGTGACAAATCTGTGTCCTTATCTGTACTAACCCTATACTAATCAGAGATGGGAAGTAACAAAGTACAAATACTTCATTACTGTAGATTTTCTTCAGATATTTTGACTTTACTATTTATTTTTGTGGCGACTTTTTACTTTTACTCCTTACATTTTAACACAAATATCGGTACTTTCTACTCCTTACATTTTACAAAATTGGCTCGTTACTTTAGTTTCAAATAATTTCACTGGAGTTACCGTTAATATTTTTTGCGTCATCAATACCGAATTCAGTCTAATTGGATGGGAATATACTGTACGTTGCACATGACGCACCACAAGACGACTCGACAGATTCGGCGGCATTCATTCGCGGCAAATCACTGCAGCTTGATGGCGGTAACGTTAGGACACAGTAGTATGGATGGCGACAGGATTGAAAATGAAGAAAACGGAGATCCCAAAGATTCGGCAGACAAGCAGCAAGACATTCCCAATCATCCTTGGTCTTATCTGAGAGATGTTTGCGATAGTAGGCATCAAGAATGACTCCTGGCGAATGTGCTGCGTAACTCTAAAAGTATGGGGAACTTCTTAATTAATGTCTCTTTAGTAATTCATATTTTAGCCTTTATTTTCTTTCCAGAAGCCATATTTGAGCACACACACACACATGTAGATTCCTTTAAATGTTAAGGGGAAGATTAAAAAAGAGAAACTGGATCTGTGAATTCTCACAGAATCACAACTGAATCTTGCTACTCAGTCAGAATCTTATTAACCTGGAGTCCCAGAGTCACAGTAATCATATATGTGATGTTTTAGGTTGGCAGACATCCATTTAAAATGTAGGCAATGGCATATAAAGAGCCTTTTTCCCCCATGTCCACTGAAGTTTCTCAGCTTGCACTCTAGTAACATTTGTGTGGTCCAGGTAGCTTTGCATAAAAAAGTGGTTGTCATTTGCAAGGCTACTTTTACTTTTATACTTTAAGTACATTTACAAGCCTATACTTTGTTACTTTTACTTGAGTAAAGAAGTTAAATCAGTACACCAGTATCTGTACTTCTACTTGAGTACGGGAAGTGAGTACTTTTGCCATCTCTGATGCTAATCCATAGTAAATCTATCATTATATCGAAACCAGCGCTCACTCTATAAAGCTGAGCCGTGTAAGGCTATTTTAAACCCTGGTCAGGAACAGGTGAGCAATTCACGGATTTGAAATTCATATCGGACAGGTATCAGTGCTGAAAGCAGCTAGTGAAATGTGGACTTAATGATCACAACACACGCACAAACATTTAGTTCTGGGCGTTGACATGAGCTCTGCCTTGCATATGTAACCACATCCTATATTATAGCTCTTATTGCCAGCATCTATTTTCCAGCCTAATGAGAAAACACACACACACACACACTCAGACGGAGCAAATCCAGAAAGGATCTACAGAGAATACTCTAAATTTGATCTCTTTACCCATAACTAAATATATACAGATAGAACCACTCAGTGATGCAGATTTCTCAACTTAGCTGTCAGGAAGGAAGGGATAATTGTCCTTAGCATGTTACTGTGGAAGTCCAAGCTCCTTCTAAGAATTCATTTCACAGGCTTAACCCTTGGACTGCTTACTATTAGCGCAAGCGTATGAATGGCTTTCAACTAGTTAGACCATTCCTGAAACTAATTAACTACAATCTCAGTACCTGCCGTTGCCTGATATTGCCTAAACATTAAAGCATGGTATCAATTAAGGCCAGCATTCACTACACAAATAACTGCTTCAGGGCGAAGGCTGTGATGTCAGAATAACAGAAGGCTGTAAAAACATAACGTGTAAGTACAATGATACAGGTTTGTCACCTTGATTGGGGTCACTGAAAAATGGTTATTTAGCTAAATAAAGGATCACTTAAGTGCAGGAGTGTGGCTATTCGTTTAGCTAAAAGGTTGAAACACAAAGAAGGAGAAATAAACTCCTAAAACAACAAAAACCTTTGCTGGTGGGGTTTTCCAGGGATAACACCTTGTCATATGTGGGAGCCTTCGCAAACTGAACAGAAAGTCTTACTAACCTAAGGAACAAAAAGCTAAATGAAAGGAACAAAAAGCACAAAACGTGCTGTTGTAGCCACAATGTATATGTCTAGTCGAAATGCTGACCACGGCTATCAGGGCCTTGTGAGCAAAATAAGCAACGTTATTTTGTCTACAACGTCTCGTCTTTCTGTGGGAAATTATCTGCTTGGGTTAACGTTACTTCTCCGAAACCATACACACACATACACACACACACACACACACACACACACACACACACATATACACACACACACATATACACACACACACACACACATATACACACACACACACATATACACACACACACATACACACACACACACACACACACACACACACACACACACACACACACACACACACACACACACGGTTTGAAGAATAAGCTAGCGCTAACAGCGATTCAGACTTAACCGCCAGTGCATGCAGACTTTGACAAGCAACAAAAAGCGAGTTCATTTTACTCCTGGGTGTCATTTTTTTGTGAGCTACAGTTACAGTGAAAATATTCAGGTTTCTTTTGTCTCGAAATGACTGATAGCACCCCCTCCCCTCTCCTCTCCTCCTCCCCTCGCCTTAAAAAAAAAAAAAAAAAAAAAAAAGAGTATGAAAAAATCCGCTAGCAAGCTTGCTACTTTGTGTCACAGACAAATAAACAGGTCTGTTGCATGTTTTGTCGCTTAAAAAATCAAATCCATTTCTTTGTCAAAAAACACACTTACCCTCCGAGGAGATGAAAGGGCACCGGACGGGCATTCAGGCACCTGTCAGAAAAGCCTGCTTGTTCATTTTAAATGCATCCAGAGAGACTTTAAACTGTATTTTTTTCACCTCCGAGCCGCCGGGATGATGGCCCCTCTTTCAAAGCTCAACCAAACATGTATCGCTTCACGCTAAACATGAGCGGTAACTCGACGCCACCATGTCCCGCCTCCTCTCTTCTCCCATTGGCTGAATTCCGGGGTTCCGCCGATAACCTGTTGCCAGATGTGGGTTCGATTGGCTTGAGGTTGTGTCCGTCATATTTTGTTATGTACGAAGGTATGTCGGTGATGTTTATCAGCGGGTACCTTGATTGTCCTTTTACAATTGCATAACAGTGTAGCTCGTCAGTTGAATAGATTAGAATAGAACAAAGACAAATCTCATGGATAGAAGAAGAAAAATCAGTAGGCTTTGCGCTTATCTTTACAATGATCCCTTTTCAAAACTGCTATTAACTGGTTTAACACCCCTGCACCGCGACTCTCACACACTTGTATGACATTTTAAATTACAGTGAAAGCATATAGGCCTAGCATTAAAAATAACGTTATGTTGTTAATTAGGTTACAGTCTAATCAGTGGTCACAAAACGGAGTATAAATATAAACATTAGCTATAGCCTATTTTTTCTTATTTGATTTTTTTTATTTGCCTAAACTCCTTTAGTCATGCTATGTATTAATTAGTTAGTTAGTTCCTCTATTTATTAATTCATTTAAAACTGCATACACATGTAAGCTATAAAAGGACACTGATGCCTGCAGAGGAGTATTAGGTAATGGACCATAATGTTGCGGTTAGGTCACATGTCATGTGGCCACATTATGCAAATTGACCCATGCTCCTGCAGCACCTGCACGCAAATCAAAGTGTCTCTCTTTATGGAAAAATCATTAGCTGATGAAGCTGTTTCCCGAATTTAAATCAGTCTTTGGCATTATAGGTAGAAGCCTACGTTAATCCTGTGAGTATTTTCCTCATCAATCATACACTGTGGAGCCAAAGAGGCGCATGCTCTGTGCGCACTGTCACCTGGGACCTGTTGCTCAGCTGCGGCTAGACGCGGTCAGAGGACTCCTGTGTTAGATTTAAAGGATGCTTGTCTTTATCCTTCATTGTTATGGGCATACATGATGCGCCGAAGATCAGCAACATTATAACCAGACTATAGCCAAGCCGGATGAAAACACTACAACAAAAAGTGGACACCACAAGTCACTGTGCTTTTTATCTCAGTCGGCTTAACCAACGAAGGCAGTTCACACACTTGTAAGTAATTGTATGCTTTGTCTTTCATTCATTGCCTAAATAAGTAAGGATTTGACAAACAGTTGTAAAAAGAAGTAGGTCAGTAGGCTCCATAAATTATTACAAGTTTATAGAGAAACAGTCTGGTGGAGAATTTAGGCTATAAGCTATTTTCCATCTGTAACAGTCAATATTTTTGCATGCAGTGGGAATAGATCATTTAGAAAAATCACAGTGCTGCTGTCAAAAAGAAAAGGGAACAAACATAGATCTCAGGCTGTTGAAGCCCTAATCAAATACTTGATTGAAAGTCCAAAATAATGTGGCAGTATTTACCCAACTTTTAGGAGCTAAGGAAAGAGGGAGTTAATCCGCTATTGTTCCACATTGTGTCTACAGGGGCTGTGTGCCTACAGGCACGGGATGATGCTTTGAGTGTGTAGACAAGAACAGATAAAAACCCTCACTGGACCATCACCAAGGAGACAGAAACTCCAGAGGGTTGCTTGCCGTGTTAGATATACAAAAATCTCAAAGGTATACCTATGCCAATGCCGTGGTCTGTGTTGAGTGAGGGAGGAAGGTAAATGTTTTCTCTTTTTTTTTTTTTTATTATAAAAAAATTAAAAATCCATGTGTGTTATTTTTTTTATGTGTGTAGGTGTGTGCCTGATTTCTACACTACAGGCAATGGGCAGATGCCGCAAACGCAACGGGAGACTGCTGTGCATGTGCCTCCTGCCTTGCATGATGACCAGCCACCTTTTGATTTATATCATGGTGTCCATATTCGTCACCATCTCCTACTCTCCTCCAAAAATAATCACCCACTATATTGCCTCTGGGACTTCTGCTAACTCCTCTGCATTGGCCTCTCACCCACTTGGCCCTTTCTGGAACCTTCGTCTGGTGGACAGTGCACTGTGGAACCAGTTGCAGCATGCTTGGGACCGCCAGCACAATCCAATACTGCGAGGAAACGCAACTGGGATTATGAGGAAGCCAAAAGCTAAGCTTTTAACAGACATCGAAGATGAATGCCTTTCTGACTGCATGTCAGGCCATTGTTCGGTCCCTCGTATGCATGATTTAAACAGCTTGCCAGAACAAATGAGGGCATTTCTATGGTCAATGCACTGCAGGGAGTATCCTTTCCTTATCAATCAGCCTGGCATGTGTAGGAGGAACAATAGTAGCTTTGGTCTGGATTCTCCCATGCTCCTCATGGCCATCAAGTCTCAAGTAGGGAACTTTGAAAACAGGCAGGCCATCCGTGAAACATGGGGACGCAGTGGTATGGTGAAGGGGGAATCCAACAAGAAGGGCGGATTAGTGCGCACAGTGTTTCTGCTTGGAAGGCAGGACACAAGTACAGGTCCTCACCCAGACCTCAAAAACCTCCTGGAGCTCGAGAACCAGAAATATGGGGATATCCTACAATGGGATTTCAGCGACACTTTCTTTAACTTGACCCTGAAGGACTTGCTGTTCTGGCATTGGCTCCAGCAATACTGCCCCACTGCCATCTTCGTGTTCAAAGGGGATGATGATGTCTTTGTTCGAACAGGTGCCCTTCTGGATTACCTGCGCAAGCAGTGGGAGGAGCACAACCTGTGGAAAGCCTATACAAATGAAACTGACATGGACTTGTTCGTGGGGGATGTAATCAGCAACGCAATGCCAAACCGTGAGCCATCCACTAAATACTACATTCCCGAACGTTTCTACAAAGGCGGGTACCCACCGTACGCTGGTGGAGGAGGGGTGGTGTATTCTGGTTCACTTGCATTACGATTGAAAGAGGTGTCAGAGAGGGTGCGCCTTTTCCCAATAGACGATGTGTATCTGGGCATGTGCATGCACAGACTCGGGCTCTCTCCAAGCCCTCACCCGGGTTTTTTAACATTCGATCTCCCAGAAACAGACAGGGGAAATCCCTGTGCTTACAGGTCTGTTCTGCTCGTTCACAGACGGAGTCCCAAGGAGATGCTGACACTATGGAGGCAGCTCCAGAGTCTGCCAGGTAAATGCTGAGGCTCATTTGCCTGTCAAATAGGATTCTTTAGGTGCAGGACGAATGCTGCCACCACACTCATTTGGAAAACCTACACTGGGACCGCGAGCAGGCGGTACCCTATGAAGGTCACATGCAATGTACCATACCTCCGAAGAGTTACACTGAAGAGGAGACTGATCTACCTCAAAGGGTACTTTTAGTATGAGGGCATTACACAATAAGGGCGCGTACATGGTCAATAGATGTACACGCCTTTCAAAATCAATACATGTACTATATGTATTTTACATACTTTCAACTTAAAAGTTTTATTTTACTGCCTAATAAAGAAAATAATAATACCTTACTGTACATATTGTTTCATAATGTGTGAAGACAATACGTTAGATATATCTGTGTGATATGGTTACTGGTGAACTTGAATTCATTTGTGTTTTCTCTTGTGTTACTCATGTCTTCTTTAAGTCAGCAGTTTTAACTAAGAGTCAATTTCAAAATGTCTCACGTCCACTTTGCCCAACATTTAAAACGCAACTAATGCTTATTCTTTTGTAACTTCAGTAACAATTTGTAGCAATGTTGACTTTGACAGGGGTTATTATTTAGCCAGGGAGGATTCAGTGTGTAGAAGAATGATGTTATCAATGAAGGTTAATTCACTTCTTTACTGCATAGCATGTTGCTGATTTAAAAAGGGGCACGTTGTTTTCCACTCATGGTTTCTAAAGACAAAATTCCAAAATGCTTGATTTTTCTCTTACTTGTTATGGATTATGAATCATGAAACTTTTGAATATGACTTTTGAAATGCTATCCCCAGTTGACTATTTATTGAAAGATTTTGTCTTTAAATTGGAAGTGACGGGAGCGTTATTTAAGATGAACACAAACAACATCATGCTATTTGTTGCTGTAAGTCGGTTGCTCAAGGATTCCAACAAATAAATGTATGATGTTCAAGGGTAAATAAATGTGTGTCTCTAAAAACGTCATTTTATTGAATGTCCTTATTTATTTATGCTGTTTGTGGTGTTATAATTAAATTATATTGCGGGTGCAACAAGATATTAAAAACATAAGATACAAATCCTATAATAATAATCCTAATAATATCATTTTTTAAAAGGAATACATTAAAGCGTTTTTTTTTCAACCTGGACCCTATTATCCTACGTTTTTGTGTCTAAGTGACTAATCGGAATGACTAATGTGGTCAGACACTTAGAATATTAATCTGAGCCTGTCAGTGGCAAAACGAGAACTTTTATGAAGGTAAATACAAGCTGGACAATTGCCTTATTAAAGGTCCTATGACATGCTGCTTTTTTGGATGCTTTTATATAGGCCTTAGTGGTCCCCTAATACTGTATCTGAAGTCTCTTTCCAGAAATCCAGCCTTGGTGCAGAATTACAGCCACTAGAGCCAGTCCCACAATGAGCTTTCCTTAGTATGTGCCATTTCTGTGTCTGTAGCTTTAAATGCTATTGAGGAGGAGGGGGGGGGCAAAATGGAGGGTGGGGGTGTGGCCTTGACCACCTGCCATGCTTTGCTTGTTTGCAAGCCATGATGTCTCTCTTTCTCATGGGCGGGCCAAATTCTCTGGGCGGACAAAGCAGAGAAAGGGGAGGTAACCTTCCTCCTTATGACGTCATAAAGGGAAGATTCCAGATTGGCCCATCTGAGCTTTCATTTTCTCAAAGGCAGAGAAGGATACCCAGGGCTCGGTTTACACCTATCGCCATTTCTAGCCACTGGGGGACCATAGGCAGGCTGGGGGAACTCATATTAATGTTAAAAAAAAACTCATAAAGTGACATTTTCATGCCATGGGACCTTTAACTTACATTGTAGCTTGTTTCGCCGCTGCCGATTGCAGCGATCTTGCTTAATACTGGATGAATGTCAAAGATTTTTGTTCCTATCACTCACTTAGACACAAAAACAGGAAAATGGGGTCCAGGCTGAAAAAAAACGGTAGTTACCCTTTAAGTCATGAATGGCCAAACATCACACATCCCATAAGCCACCAGCATTGCAATTCACTAAGGAAACTAATAAAATCCAGGGTTGTGTATGTCTAGCATTAAAAGGAGTGTTTAGTACTCCACTTCAGTCTTAGTCACAGTGGAGTTGCACTGTTGTGGCCAGACAAAGGTGCAATAAAACAAGGGAAACTGCAAAAACCCTCTTCATTTACCCTGCTGCAAGACAAAGGGGAAGAGATGGGAAATGAAACCCCAGATGATGAGTCTCCTCCAGGGAGAATGAAGGCTGCTGCAGAAAAACACCAACAAAAAGAGAAGACAGATAAGACCCTGAGTATGACTGTCTTCTCTTCTCTATTCTTCTGTTCTCTTCTTTTTATTGAATTAAAGCCTATTATTGTCTGGCCTCTATCATTGATCTTGGTACTAATAGGCAGACAGTGGCTTCAGAGTAATGTGCTTGCGGAAGAAGATACGTCTTTCTAAGGACCAGAGGAGGAAGACAACTGAGCTGCTGAACACTAATGAGGAAATGGAGGCAAGGTGAACTAAATATTGATGTAATTCTAATTTAATTTAACTTCAAACTACATTACAAAGATGCTCAGTTTAAAATAATATTCCCACTAGTACTACTGCTACTACAGTACTATGAGTTTTCTTTTATTCTTTTGCTATACATTTTTTTGTCAAACTCGACAAATAAAACCAAAACTAGTATCTAGCAAAGTGAGATACCTTTAGAGGTATGTCTATGATTACTGCAATTTGAAACGCTTAAATCTATTGACATGAGTTTGAGTGACATCTAGCGTTGAACTCCTGCAAATGTAGGAAAGTTCCTGAAAACACAGACATGAGCTGGTGACATCAGCACTCCTTGGTACCAGCTCCACCCAGTGCAGAGCTGTGGAAATGACAGGAAAGTTCCTGAACACTCAGGAGCGCTACCAAATTCGAAAAAAGATTCAAAACCAATTATGTATAATTCACAACATTTAACAAACAAAAATTGTAAAAAATAGTTTGATAAGTCACGGTACGGTCGTCTGTGGAGCAGAACAAAAAGAAAAACACGGAACCCAGCTACTTGGAGTGCCATCCTGTAAGGCAGCACCCTCACTTTGACATATCCCCATACATAATGTATTTGTGTATTTAGGCCTGTGTGTGTGTGAATATATACGATATATATAGATAGATATATATATCTATCTATATATATTGCATATATAAAACAGATTTGTCCCTTGCAGCATTGATAAAGTATACATTATTATTAAAGCTTTGCTAATTGTATTCTCTAGCTGCGAGAGCTGGGGCAATTTCACAATTTGCCAATGCTGGTAATAGAAATCATGTCCTTAGGCAACTAAAGAAACAGTTACATTAGACCAGGGATCTTCAACAGGGGGTCCGGGACCCCTAGGGGGTCCTCAGAGTCAATGAAGGGGGGCCTCCAAATGATTGTTGATTTTTGAAAGTTTTTTCAAATAATCCAATATATTATTAGCAAATATAAATCCCCACTGAAGATAGGCTTACTGGCCTATTGGTAAGGTATAGTCACTAAGATAGCCATCCAAAGATACAGTTAATTAATCCTAAAGATTCACTGTGCCACATGTATGTTTTAAAATGAAAACATGATTTATAAAATCATGGCAACAATTTTAATAGCTTAGTATTCTATGCAAAAATGGTATGTATACAGGCTTTAGGCCGCCCTATACGTTATTGTAGGCCCAGTTTAATATGCTACTTCATTTTATACAATATATATAGTAGGGGGTCCCTGCTCCATCTCTCTTTCAGTTAAGGGGTCCTTGACTTAAAAAACGTTGAAGACCCCCTGCACTAGACCAATAGCCACAGAGCAAGACCGTGACACTGGCCTATATGTGCAAACAAATGATATTAATTTTTTTAAAAGTGACAAAAAAATGAGATTTCAATTTAAGACCGTTTATTAATTATACAAAACACATACAACATGATCATCATTTAACAACTGTTTCAGCTTAGCATGCTGCTTGGCTGGTCCAGGGAGCATTATCAAGAGCGGAGCCATCGCACCAAGCATAACTGTATTTCCATTTGTTGCAATAAATAGTTTAATTCATGACGAGGGTGTTCCTGAATGAAATGAAATGATTAAAAAATCAAAATGAAATGTGTAAGTTTCAACACATTTATTCATCATACAAAATACAGAAACATGTATGTACTATTCATTGTTGCAGCAACATGCAGATGAGTCGATGTGTTCAGGTTGGTCCTGTGTGCTGCTGTGTGTCTCTGTGCTGCTGCCTTCTGTGTGTGAACACACACTCTGCTGTGTTTCCTCCTCCAAGCTCCTCCTGATAGTCAGCTCTCTCTCAGCCTCCTCCACACACGGAGCTGTGGCTGCCTGGATGTGGAGCATCCCGTCTGGAGCCAGGTAGCAGGTGACGGCTTCAGGGTTCGGCCCTTCAGGCAGATCAAACTCCTGTCTGAACTCCTGGCGTCTGTAAGAGTAGGAGCCTTTCCCGTCCTCCTGCTTCTTCTCTGTCTTCCCACTGACTCTCAGCGTCCGGCCCACCTGTCTGACAGACAGCTCCTCTGGAGAAAAGCCTCGGGTGTCCAGGCTCAGGTTAAAGTGCTCTCCATCTTTCTCCAGCTGGTAGGAGACCGGTTGGGAAGGCTCTGTCTCCTCCAGGATCTCGTGTTGGAGTTTGTCCATCAGCTCCAGACGGCTGCGGAGCTCCGGTAGGTTTCTCTGCAGTAGATGCTGCTGGTAGAACAGAGGTTGGACCTCTGACCTCAGACTGCGTGCAAGCCAGTCGAAGTCCATGAATGGCCTGAGACTGGCAGACTGGAATCCATGAGAGCAGAGCATCTTCAGTGTGTGTTCTGTGTTGAGTCCTCTTGGTAAAGTGTGTGTTTTCTTCTGTGTTGCTTTCTGTCTCAGCAGTGGGACTGCCCCAGCTTTAAATATTCTGACTGGAGGAGCTCCAGAGTGTTCAGGAACTGTCCTGTCGTTTCTACAGCTCTCCACTGGGTGGAGCTGGTACTCAGGGTTGCTGACGTCACCAGATCATTCCAGATTGATCAGGAAGTTTGCTGTTTGAAATAATCATTCCAGATTGATCAGGAAGTTTGTTGTTTGAAATAATCGTATGCAAATAATATTAGAACAGAGTCTTTTTCCGGATTGTCTTTAGACATTTTTCTGTTAGATGATAAAGATTATTTTTTTAAAAGATAATCTCGAAATGACGTTTTCTAATCTACATGTCAGTGTTAGTAACAGCACTACATTGTGTGTTTTTGTGTTTAGTGTGTGTGTCTCTTTCTCTGAATGACTTTTCTTTTTTTCTGTTCCTTTTGCAGTAAGGTTACATTCCAGAGATTGAGGGGAAAATGACACACATTCAAAATTGGTTTAAAATGTCAGAGATGAAAGCTAATACAATGTTAGTGTTCCTTGGACTGGAAGAATCAAGTAAATGGGAGATTGAAGTAATCAAGGGACACTAAAAGATATCGATGAACAATCTTTTCATACATGTCTTCTTTCTTCTTTCTATCATATCTATTAGAATGGAAATATGGTGAATACTGCATTCATTCATTCACCACCAGCCACTTCTGAGGGAAAACTGAAATCGATGAGAGACAGCCTCTTCAGTGCATGTTTAGTCTTTTAAGTTTCTCAGATGAAACACAATGTTTGTGGAATAGCTCAGCATGAGACGGACTTTTTATGTTCAGCACAGTTTCCTCTGATCCTCCCCTGTCATTTACACACACCTCCACTAGATGGCAGCCTTTCCCTTCCACAAACATTTACCAGCAAACGTATCCTCTAAACCCCAGTAACTTTCCGGCTATTGAAGCACTTTGCCACTAGTTGTCATCCTAGTTTAACAAAAGACTTAATTATTCACTAACACATGAGCAAACCCTCACTGTACATCGCTACCTTTGATCATACACAGCTTGTAATTAATAGCGTAACTGTTAATTTGTGCTTTCCATTCATTTATGCTGATTTTAGTTAGCATGAAGTGATCATGATGCACTGATTATAGAATGTACAGTTCAGGACACATTCCCACCGTGAAAAATTAGCATTATGTGAAAGACCTAATCAGGATGCATAGACTTAAATGACTTAAACAGAAATGAAATAGCACCCATTTCATGTTTTAAGACAAAGACGAAAAAAGGTATATGCAGTGTACAGAAATTATTGATATGCAGGACTGCGCAGAGAAGTAGGGCAACAACAACACAGAAGGCAGGATTTAAAGCCAGTCTTCTTCCCAACACATTCTATATCTCCAAAAAAACAAGGACGGATGATGAAACGTGGACTGGCAAACAGGGCTTTGCTGCTCGGGGATATCGTGTCAAGGCTGGTGTCAGTATTTCTGACACAAAATAAGAACATAGGAGTTGTTTTTTTTTTTGCCAGGCATTCACCTTTGGATGAACTCCCCAAAGTGAAGGCGGGATAGAAGTGAGGAGGAGGTGGAGAATGAAAGGTAACGGAAATAGAGGACGGATGAGGAGGAGGAGGATGAGGAGGAGAAAGCAAGGCTCCATGTAAATCATCCGCATTGTTCTCCTAACGCTGCTTGTATGCACAAACACACACACACACACACACATTGAAGACACAGGGACAGCATTAAACAAACACACACACACACACACACACACACACACACACACACAAAAAAAGAGAATCTCGGGCACAAACTTGCACTTCCTTGTTCCTGTCTTAGTTTGTCCCTCACGGAGATGGTTTTTAATGCGCCATAATCCCCCTCTCTCCCCTGAACACATAAAAGAGATATCCTTCTATCTGTGTAAGTGGTTCTGACAGCCACCAGCTCATCACACACACATAGAAACACACACACACACACACACACACACACACACGCGAAGAGCCACCAGCTCATCAACATGCAGTTATTCCTTTGGCGCTGGATCGCAAGCTGTTAATTGGCTGCCAAGCAGAATGTGTGTATTTCTATGTGTGTGTGTGTGTTTGTGTCTGTACTGCAGAGCCGGGGTTGCTTAGAAATTCCCGTCACGTCTCTGAGCCTCGATTAAGACGTTGCTCCAGTTTTCGAACAGACAGACATGTGGGGAGGAGGGAAAGAGAGGTAGAGAGGGGGAGAGGATGCAGCAGGGGGTGAGAAAGATGAGAGAACGCCAGAGGAGCGGGAAGGGAGGAAGAGAGGTTATGAGGCGGGACACGGCAAAGGAGGGAAAAAAGTGAAGGGCGAGTAAGTGAGAGAGAGGTATAGTGAAATGCTGCAGTGGTCCTGTGTGTACGACCTGGAACTGATAACTCTCCTGTACTGCCTTCCTTATCTTCATTATTGAGTTGCACAGGATGAGGAGTTATTTCAGGCGTCAACTGCAGAGTTCCAGTAGGAAAAAGTCCTGTTCATTTCTTTCAATGTGAGGTGACTGGCGCAGCTTGGAAAGGTATCTCCTGGTTGAATCTTCAGTGCCAAAAAAGGAGCAACTGTGATAG
>NC_050186.1:29436726-29481726 GCF_008315115.2 Sander lucioperca | reverse complement strand
TGCTATTGGACACAGAAGAACTTTAGGTGATTTAAAAAAAATCATGATGAAAATAGTTGATGTACTTTTTACACATAGTTTAATTAACAACATTCCCTGAACACACAGACAAACATATTTATTCCTTCAATCCACTATACATTTTGCATATGGCATCTGTTCCAGTGCCAAAATTAAAGCTCCTGTTGTGTTTGGCTTTTCAAAGTGCATCATTTAATTTAACACGAGCGTCATAAACCAAAACACGTTTCCCTGTTCCATGTGCACCTTTGTTCTCTACTGTACACGTGTGTGCCTTTGTTCTCCGTCTCATGTGTTTTGTTTGTCCATGTATCTGTATGACAATGATTAGCGGTGATGGATGATAGTGACCCAATAATTGTGACAAGGACACAACATTAACATTGAAGCAGGGACAATGGCACTGCAGCTGTGTGGCCACTGCATTATTCAGACAGGATGGATGGATGGAGAAAAGGGGAAGGGGAGAACATGGGGAGTGGGAACAAGAGGGGGCAGGAAGGAAGGATGAGACGAGGGAGGGAAAGTGGGGATGGTAGTGGGGCTACGTATGGAGCGATTTATGGATGGGAGTAGAGTGGTGGAGGGAGGGAGGGAGGGAGTGCAGATGGGTGTACAGTACAGATGGATGGTTGTAATGGGGGGAGACTAGGTGGAGAGGCCTGGGGATGAACTAACAAAAGAAAGGTGAGGTGAATGTGCCTGCATGGGTGGTGTTATTGGTATCTGTGATTTGGGAGCTCTTACCAAAAGTATTAAAGCATATGGAGTGAAAAGTGTAATTTACCTAAACATAGGCTAAAGGGAATACATGACATCGAGTTGATTAATCAATATATCTAGAATACAGAAGATTCATTCTGTAAATGTATAAACATAGGCTTAATCTACTTTCTGGAATTTAGACTTATGTGCATGAAAGATTATTATTGTACAAAAAAAAAATCACATCTGGTATTCATTGGATACATGAACTGTAGACCATGTGATTTCCCAGCTATCCTCAAACCAAACAGAATCAGCCAAAACTGAACTTGTAGTGACAGTAATTGACAAAAATGTGGTTATTTTATGAACTATAGGGAAGGCATTTTTAAAGGGGTACAATACAAATATTTCTGTATTACATGCAGCATTGATACGATAAGACGTTAACTGCTCAGAGTACATGTTCAAAATATATTTGCTCTAATTTTGTATAATTCTCATATTGGAAAGCGACTACAGCTACTGTAGGAACTCATCATTTCACTATATTCATTTATCAATGGTTGGTCAGCACATCTGGAGAAAACGTACCACCACACACACACACACACACACACACACACACACACACACACCACCCAGCCTCCACCCTTGCTGCCATAGGAACTATTAGTGGAAACACTATTGGGACACAGATAAAGCTTTTCATTGCCAGAGTACTGATCTGTAATCACCATGGTCTTTAAACAAGACATAAGACAAACTGGACCCTAAGGGCTGGTTTTTGATGCTAAAACAGTATTTATTTACTCAATCTCTGCGCTGTCAAGACAAATTTGAAGCTTATATAAAATATCCTTTTTACATTGCTGTCTAGACATCAGTTGCATGTGTTTATACCCATAATCAAAAAACAGACCATGTTTACTCAATATCTGAAAAAGAACTATAGAAAGTGTTTCATAATTTGAATAATTAATCAAGTGAAACTTGCTTGTAAAATGTTTAAAATGTACTCATGTGTGCCATTGCAGACACACATTGCTGTTGATACATGATGAGGTTGGAAGGCTTTCGGCCAATAAGGTCAGGAGGTTCAGTATTGCAGTTCCTGTTTTTGATCCTATCATGGTCTATTTTAAGTTTTGCTCTATGTTAAAATTTGTTCCGTCTTGCCTTTGGTGTCAGCGGGCTGATAAAATATGTATGGTTTGGACTTTTCACCTTTCCAATTTTTATTCCTTGTATAAATCAAAGGAAAATGGAGCCTTTTATGGTTGGAGCTCATCCATGTTTGATGTGCAGCCAGGAGGGAGACCTAGATAATAGAAGCTATCAGAGACATACAGCGTGTAAGCGCGCTTGCGCAGACATGTGTGTGTATGTGCATGCATCTGTGTGTTTCCGATTCTGTTTCATTCCCAGGCATTAATGGACTCTGAATGTATTACGACGTACACTTACAGAAGGTCTGACACTGAGTTAAATGGGTTCAAACACACATATACATGCTTGTATTTAATAACCGTATGCAAATTTTGACTGCAGTAAAATGCAACATGAGACAGAATCAGCCGCTGCGCCAAATGAGGTCAAGCAGTCGAGACTTTCTCTTTACTCTACTTCAGACAGATGTTAAAGACATTTGCATTGTGAAAGACATTTGCATTGTGTGCTCTGAAATGTACTCGTCTTAACCTTATCATCATTCATTCAGTCAGTCTTTATCCATTCAGACAAATTCATCCGTTCAAAGTAATTCAAACATTCATCGATTTTTCCTGCCAGTGAGAGTACAAAATAAGAAGAAAGTCCCTCTAGGGGAATATCACTAAGGGAAAAACACAAAGTGATCAAAGAATCAAAGTGATTCGTCCTAAGCTGTGGAATGATAACTGATCGCCTGGGATTGGGATGTCCTTCATTCATATCTCTATCTGTGCATTTTGTTGTGGCCCTTGGCAGCCCCATCTTGCTGTGGGACAAAATCAATTGTCATTTTACAAACATGAATAAATAATGACTCATTACACACTCTAGCAAGCACTATTTTGAAGCAAAGGTATTTTTCAGAGATTTGTGTTCCTATGGAACTATTTTTTATTAGCTAACTAAATATTGGGTATTTTTGTTAACCAACATTTCAGCAAAACCTTCATTTTGAACATACCTGCAAACTGTTGACATTTGCCTATTTTCTGTACTGCAATATCTGCTTGAGGCAACTCAAGTATTGGGTAATTGAGGTATTTGTCTTTAGGCAATTAAAATCACAAAGAAAAGTGGAGATGGAGCAGTTAGATGAAGTTTGGTAAAAGATAGGGGAATTCCACTGATCATACATATCAAAGTCTGTTTACAGGTCCTATACTGCATATGTAACAAGAAAAAATGAATTAGGCCTTTTTATGGCTCCAGAGGGATCTGTGTGAAGTCTGATAGATTTTTTTTTAAATGTTATTAGTTTTTATTGAACAAGGACCATGCAAAAAAACAGTAATCTCAAGATGAGAAAAGATACATTATGACATATTTAGCTATTAAGTAATTTCCATCTGCAGTCACTGATGTCACCTGGAAATTGGAAAAAAAATTGGGGGTGTGGTGTTAGAAAGCAGTGAGCTTACACCAGCATAACACACCTGACTCTTCAACCGAATTGTCAGTGATTGTCATTCCTAAACTGTCCATTGTGAGTGAGTGACAATGTTATCGGAGCGCAATGCTAAATGGATGGAATAATCAAAGGGTAAGTTCAGCCATACACATAATTTAGTTTTTATTTGCCCATGTATTAAAATAGTTTTCTTTGACAATTCTGCTGCCATCCCAAAAGAATGGAGGTGAATGGATTTTCCTTTGTGCTGCTCAAAGCAATGCAAAATTACATTTGAAAAACTCACCAGAGACTGTGTGCCCATCTCACAGAATAATCCACATCTTTTAATAGGCCTATTTCTTCGCTAGAGAGTAATTGCTTACTTTTTCCTGTGCTACACGAGTGTCACACTACTCTTGGCAATTCATGTGCATTAGCCAATGAACGTACCTCACAATTCAAATAAATTACATAGTTTCAACAGAGTTTCAAGGAGACAACGTTGGATTGCGAGCCACTTCATTACACATATATGATGCATTACACATATCTGATACTGAGCAGGATACTTGCAAATGTGCAACAGACATACACGGAGACCGACCAAGAAATAGAACAGTCACACGCTCTAATACACACACACACACACACTTTTTATTGAAATACAATATCCAGGTGATGCATTGCAGTCATTAGTTTGTCTATGCAGAGTACAGTGAATATTAAGATAAATGGGGTGTTTCTCTCAGACACCAAGACATTCTCGCAGCTATTAACTCCACTTTATCTGAGGAAAACCACACATTTTCACATCATGTACTATAGAAAGTGTTGGTCCTGCTTTTCGTAACATTACTTTATTGTAAAAGTTACAGAAATACTGCCTCACATTTTTGTGCTCTACTGTAAGTCAAGACATTTTGAAATGTGAGCCTTGTCGTCTTCCGTACCAACACTTCCTGGGATCAAAGGATTTGTTATTGACTGACGGAATCGATTGGATTTTAATGAGCGCAAATTAACCTAATTACATTCCACTGCATTTAACTCAACTGATCTAAACTAGAATTAATTGAACATATTTATGCAGATTTTAATCTCCCAAATTGCTAAAGATCAATTGATTTACTAAAAAATCTACAAGGGAAAATGTTTTAATTTTTAAAGTCACAAACCAAAAATCTGGTAACATGTTCAAACTGTGAGAAACATCTGGCCCTGCTCTCCCTCAGGGTGCTTTCACAGAGGGGTGCTGCTGGTTTGCATTACTGTATGCAACATCCTAAACCCAGCCAGAATAATGAGTATGTGCACTGTGAAAGCGTTACTGGGAGGGATAGCACAAGGTTAATAAACAAAGTTATGGGGCTCTGCATGTGAAAAGCAGGGGTGTTGTAGTGAATCTGATATAAAGAAGAGCCAAAACATCTGGATTGAAGCCTCCAGCCCAGAAAACAAGCAGCATATTTGTAAGTGCTGTGTTTAAAACTTTGATCAGTAACTGCTACATGATTAAATTGAATCAGGCACCTTTATAACAACAAAACGTAAAGTGATGATCTATTTCTAACATGCTATTCCCATCACTGCTCCACATACACACACCTTTTGGACTCGCGCACAGTGCAAATGTACCCATGCATGTTGGAGAATGTATGGCAAGCAGACGCTGTGGAGGATAATTTCCTTCCAGCTCTCAGTGGGTAATGTCAAAATAATTATCTGACGAGACAGCTCAGTGGGCAGGCAGCACCTCTTCATTATGGAGCAAGGTTGAGGGGGCTGGCAACCTCCAAATGTGGAAGTGCACACCATACATGCAAGGTTTGACAAAGACAATTTCAAATCCTGTATACCTTTTTCCTTAGTTTTTGCTGTTTTTTTTTTTTTGTTTTACCACTTTACCACTTTAGGAACATGAAATAGAAAAATATGGTCTAACTATAAGATGACCAGAGTGTATTCATTTATTTAGACATATCGGCAATAATTCTGACATATTCTTCTTCGCATCACAGCACGTTCATTTTCATAAAGTTATTGCGGAAGATTTCATCACTTAACATGGAAATGAGTTTGTAAGCAGTCAAGAGAATCGTGAATGAAATCGTATCAGATAAAGATGCTCGATTTCATGGAGAAAATAAGAACAAAGAGTGTGTGCCTGGCCAAGTCAGTTAAAACCTGTGTGTATGTGTGTCTGCCAGAGTGACAGACCTCATTAGACCAGAGAAATAGCAACTGTATGTGTGTGTGCACACTGTGTGCAAGGTATTACCGTTATTATAAATGTATTCCCCCCCCCCCCCCCCGTGTCTCAGGTCAAATGCACTTTCATCTCACCTTGATGGACCTTCCACACACACATGCATGGATGCACATACACAAACCAAAACACACACACACAGAACCATTGCGCCAAAGGGACTTCACATTAGGGACGTTTCTGCTCATATGATTGACTGCATGAATAAAGGACCTTGGAAAAACATCTGGGCAAGTGACAAATACGTCCCTCTGGCTGCCGTTGTATGAAGGAGACCGATACTGTGGGCGAGACAGAGAGAGAGAGAGAGAGACAGAGAGAGAGAGAGAGAGAGAGAGAGAGAGAGAGAAAGAGAGAAAGAGAGAAAGAGAGAGAACAAGACAGAGAGCCAATGTGTGTGTCGAGTTATCTCCAGTGCTACACAAAGACCTGCCAGACTGCTAGTCCTGTCGAGGTTTTTTTTGTGTGTGTGTGTGTGTGTGTGTGTGTGTGTGTGTGTGTGTGTGTGTGTGTGTGTGTGTGTGTGTGTAAATGTGTGTCCTTGCCAGCCAATTGACATCACACAGCCCTCTCATGGCAGGCTTCTCGGATCAGTAGCAGAATGGATAAGGCTATTTACCAGCAGCTTATATGGTCTGGGTCAGACCTCCTCTAACAGTTTAATGGGTGTTGAGGGTGGCTGCTACACGGCGGCGAGCAGCTTTATCTGGCAATGTGCACCTTGAGCTCGCATCTGCATCAGAAGTGATTTTAAACATTACATTTTGACAGCTAGGAGGCCAGGACCTGGACATAAGAAAAACATGATTCCAGGAGAATACGAGTAACATTTGTTTTCTTATTCAATTTTATGAGTGGAAATTCAAATTTCTATCAATGACAATATCTGCTCCTAAAACCTGCCCATACTAGAACTCCTTATAGTGCTGACAGATGGCAAGTGGACTGTTACTCTCCTTATATGTATTTATAAGAAGAATTAAAAAACATTGCATTTCACAGATATGTATATCAAATGAGATTTTAATGCAAGGAACTTGCTCTAATGGGCCTTTTCACAGTAATCTACACAATAGGCAAGCATGCTCACACTAAAAGATGCACACACAAGCAGGTATTTCAACTCAGAGGATCATTCCTTCCTGAAAAAAAAAACAATTTAAAGTGACCGTAACCCCACACAGCTTTCCCTGCAAGTTTCAGCATTTTCTAAAAAGCTAGGTCAAGTCTGCTTCAAAGCAGCACTGCCATTTCAAAATCTGCACCCACACCAGCTTTTGACTGCTAAGTACTCCCTTCACCCCTTTCCTACAGGACTAATATAGTCATCTTTTTCTTTAGACAAAGAATTAGCATAAAATGTCACATTCATTCCACCCAAATCAAACATCCGATGCAGTAACGGGCACAAATGTAGATGCACATGAGTACAAACATACAGAAATGCAAATGCATGCATTTACCCACAGACATGCCTACATTCTGATATACTTACACAAAAA
The DNA here is from genome assembly GCF_008315115.2 of Sander lucioperca. Classification (NCBI taxonomy): domain Eukaryota; kingdom Metazoa; phylum Chordata; class Actinopteri; order Perciformes; family Percidae; genus Sander; species Sander lucioperca. The sequence goes on along the minus strand of NC_050186.1, from coordinate 29,474,630 downwards.
CCCATAGATTCACAGACAGCCACACTATCACGCCTAAACTGACAGCTAAGGTTCTGCTGAAAGTCATTCATAATGATTAAAGAGACATATCTGCAATGATTTTCAAATGACCCTCGGGACGCCTCGACCACTGACACCTCTTCAATAGAAAATTACTTTATCGTGCCCTGGGATACTGACACAGTGACAACGTAATAGACAGCGAGACCGTAAAGACAGCAGCAGACTGAGGCAGAGATGTAAAGGTAAGCAGAAAGCCAGACAGGAAAACCTAATAGAGTCACAAACTGAATGTCATGCAGATAGAAAGATGTACAGGCATGTAGCAGTCGGGCAGACGGAGCCGGTCAAAACAGAGAGAGGCAGAGTAGCAGGCGGGTGGTTATGTGAAGACAAGCAAACATACAGTGAGAGGGACAGCCAGGCTTGCCCAAAGCGATACACCCTTCCATCCATCCAGGAACAATCCCAGTCAGCACCAGTGGGAATATGGCCCCATTGCAATCCCAACACACACACACACACACACACACACACACACACACCCTGCAGCTCTTTTCTTCAAGCCGCTGATACAAAGGTTTTGGTAATAGCCACGCTGATGGTGTGATGGCTAATTTCACCTTCATACACTTTACAGTATGTGTGTGTGAGTGTAATAATCACCTTGAGCCAGTGGATTCCCCCAGAGAACAGCTAGGCATGATTTGACATCACACACACACACACACACACACACACACACACACACACACACACACACACACACACACACACAGCTGATATTCACATATAAACTACTGTAGTGCTGTAAGAATTCAGCGTCACCTTCACATGGTTCAAGGTTATGGGAAAAATCATGAAAGGACGATTTTTTTTAATGTATTGCAAAGGCGATTAAGCAAATTATTTTCTACTGTAAAACCTGTCATACGGATTAAAAGAAGAGATGCTCCATAATGACAATTCACCACATTCTGTGTAAGATTTTGTATGTAAAATCAGATAGTCTTGTACAGCACGCTAATTTGTAGCTAGGCTTTCACCCTGGAGCGAACACACAAAAACATGAGTTGCTGACATCAGCAGCTAATGCATCTGAAAGACACATCATTGCCTGGCCTTGCATCATCAGGTTTTAAAACATCATACATTTTACAGAAGCTCACAGCTCATAATCACTATAACCCGGCGATGAACTGTATTCTACTGGATTCTTTTGTCAGCCACGATGCACCATTGGCAATTACTGAATAGCTCAGCACAACACTTTCTTTACTGGGGCAATATTTGATTTGCTTTGTGGATCAAAAAACTCTCTCTGTGTTCATTTATCCATCTGTCTCCATCAATCCCTCCCTCCCTTCTTCCTCCCCTCCCAGTCTCAATCTAGACAAAGAGAAAAATAGCTAACTAGCTCCCTTGTTTCCCTGACAATTTGGAATCTCAACCAATAAACCATGTCTAATTGCATTGGTGAGAAACATCTTTCAGCAATTAGATTGTTTGGCTAAAATAGCTCATTACATAGAAACCAACAAGGGATATAAACACAAAAACAGATCACAAATCCAAGCAAAGCACATTACAAAGTTTACAGCCTGTAATTTGATCTATTAATTGGTGAAAATGAACAGCAATAACAGTTAAGCTGCAATTCACACAGTTGCATCCATAAAAAATGTCATTACTAATTAAAATCTGATATATAAATCAATCAGAATCCCTGCTAAAATTGGCAAGATGAATGTTTGTATTTATGACATTTGCCACTTTCCATTAGGTAAACTCAAAACATGCATGGCTTTGTCACTGAGGACATCGCTTAGCAGTACGAAGAATCAACAGCCCTGCTAGTGGCTCTGTGCGGCTGTAAGGTGGTGCTTTGAGCTGAATTATAGGGCTGCACCCTGAAAGTCCAACGTTCGAATCATAAGTTGGTGTCCCCTAAGTCGATCGAGATTGTTCAAGTCGAGCAGTCGTTTTGTTGTTGTTGTTGTTGTTGTTGTTGTTGGCAGTCAGTGTGCAACTCTCCTAACTGCAGAGATATGCAGCTGCAGAGTGAGCGCTCCTTGCTTTCACGCTGCGGTCCACAGCTGTGGAACCGGACCCAGGGTAAGTAAGACGGAGGCAGCTGCCCGGAGTAAGAGAGGCTTTGCCCGGGCAGGCTCCAAGATAACGTTATAGTCTTCCTTCTGCTTAGAACTGGAGAATTTACAGCTCACAGCTGCTTTTAAGATATAGTCTTAGTAGTTTTGTTTGATATCTAGTGTCAGGAAAAATTTTTGTTAGCGTAGTGTGAGCTATTTTATTAAGTTGCCTTGTGAATTTAAGTGGGGCTTTTATTGTGAAAGTTAAAAATGGAAGAGGTGAAGCTGTACTATTATACGCTGCTGATGTCAACATGGGAGTTAAAAAATAAAAAATTAAATATGGGAGTTAATAAAAGTGTGTTAGCCATCTTTGTTCATGCTGGTTCAGACTACAGAGCCGCCTTTATATTTTATTACCCTAGGCACGTAGTTAGCACGCATTAGCTGGGAGGGATAACTTGGCTTGTTTACTTTATGACGTGAACGTCTTTGTCACCCTGAACGTCCTGCAATCCCATTAAAAAATCTGTCAGTTCAATAAAGCGTTGCTTGATAATCTATATAAAAAATAGGATCAAATATTCGTATTGAACGGCCACATCTGATTCAACTGACAAAATTCTGAGTCGGGTGCAGCCCTACTAAATTCTAATGTCAACATGCCAACATGCTTACAATGATAATGCTAACATGCTGCTGATTAGGGTTGGGTATCGTTTGGAGTTTTTCCGATACCGGTGCTAAAACGATACTTTTAAAACGGTGCCGGTGCCTAAACCGATACTTTTCAAAAAGTTTTAAAAATATATATATAATTTATATATATATATTTTTTTTTAAAAGGAGCAAGTTGGCAACAGTTGGCGACATTAAACAACGGCTTGTTTATTGCTAAGGCCACAGGATCAAAATTAAATGATTTATTAAAAATGTAATAACAATAACTTATAACTTATAAGTATATTTATTATAACTTATATTTCACCAGTAAATTCCTGTTAAATGACAAAAACAACCATTGGATGGGAAAAGGGTATTTTACAATAACTTTGAATGCAGCACGAGGCTGGCGAGGCGAGTTTCAAGTGAACGCAACATCTGTGTTGTTTTTCCGACAACGGTAGCTACAGACTGTTAGGTCCCAGTGTTGGAATCCTACACAGTGAAATACAGTCACACTTTACACTGTTTAGCTGTCAGCATTTTAACCTTGTTTAATCCAGCAGCTAGCTAACGGTAGACTAACGTTACCTGCTGCTAAGTGTAGTGTTAATTATCGTGACATGTTTACCATGTTTACCATCTTAGTTTGGTGCGATAGCATGCTAATATTTGTTAATTAGCACCAAATAAAGAACAGTTGAGGTTGAAAGGAATATTTTGCAGGTAAAGTAGTATCAAATTATTGAACAAATTAAAAGTTTGACCTCATGGTGGCACAAGAGGGGAAGTTAAGGGATCACCAAAGTTATCACAATTAATTGTTAGAGGAATATAAATGTCTGAACCAAACTCTGTGGCAAGCCTTCCAAGGACGTTTAATGCGGAAGTTAGCACACTACATCGGTCACAGTTCTTTGCATGTCAGTGAACGGGATTGCCTGTCAGTGAATTGGTATGTTAGTAGAACATGAGTACAAATTTTGGTAATACTGGTGCAATACACATACAGTAAAGCAATAAGTTATGAACCCCCTATGCATGGTTGTCATGCATTGGCATCAGACAATGACAGCTAACTCAGGAGTTGATTTTTTAATTTTATTGCGAAAATATAGAATTTGATATCACACTACAAAAACATCAACACAAACATAATACATGACAGTCTCAAAGACAAACCAATAGCACATCAATAGTATCTCTACTGTGCTTTCAAAAGAATCACAAAACAGTTATTCAGTTGTTTAAAACCTTATCTGTGAGTTACTGATAACATGGTCGTTGTCTTTGACCTGATGGGAAAAACCTAATAACCACATACCTGCTTTTGTATGTTAATACTTTGAGCGAAAACTGCAAATTTTTCCCAAAAACCACATGTCCATGACCCAATACCTATTTTCCACTTCCTGAGAAGTTAACTATACAGTTGTGAAGTGGGCGGGGCCATTGGTAAAAGAAGTATTTTTCCCACGGCAAATTTGCATTTGAAGGTTTTACTTTTTGCACAAATCTCACACAAACAGTGGTGTCTGTGATTTCATTATATCAGTTGTAAAGGTTTCAACTTACAACAGTTTTTTTTCCCACAATGTGGTTTGTCAATGGCTTTAAGACACCAACACTATGCTTGTCATCATTATAAAGTGTCTTAAAACCAGTCAGATGTCAGTGCAACCTTTTATGGTTGCTATATACCCATGCATTTGTGTATGCAAATATTATTTTTTGCTATTAATATCAGGTATTGCTTTTGTACATTTGCTAGAATTCAGTCAAACCTCATTTCTAATGGTTTATGCAGTGCTTTTATTATGGAGCCAATTCCAACAAACTCCAATATGTACAAATGCAAGAACTTGTTATGGAAATTAATGTGTATATTGATGTGAACAAATTACCCTGTTCTGAAAGTCAATTTCAAACAACAAAGTTGTTTATTCAGATGTTACATCAAACGTGTTACGTAACTTAATTTGACACCAAAAAATTGGCTCCTGCATAACACTTCACTGCATGGTTGATGAAGCTCCGGCTGACAGTCATTGAAGAGTAACAACACATCAATAAATCTTTACAAGTCTCTGCTGGTTTGCTGTGCTTTGTTTCTTCCTGCTTAATGAAAATTGTTTAAGAAGAGCTGACCAGAATAAAATCATGCCATTGCAAAAGTGCTGAGAATAAATCATTTGAATGAATAAAGATGTTTTGCGCAGCAACACCTATCAACCAAACTTTATATGTATTGTTATTTGCAATGACAAGAAATCAATACCTGTTTTCACACTTTTGTACTTTGCAGTGGTAATGCTAAAATGCCACAAACACTCAGACAAAATGTCTGGCTGAAGTTTGTTGACATCAAAGGCTACCATCCGCTCACTGTCCTTAAAGATTTCTGTCCCACCCTGTGCTTACGTTCTGAAGGTGTATCGTTGTGCCGTACACAAGAAATTGGTGCTCTACATCAATGATGCTTTCCATATATATAGCTTTGATTTGTTTTTAAAAATATTACCAATGCTTTGTGCTTAACTGTCAAATTTTACACTATGGGAAGCACTGAGAATATGGAGTGATATAATCAACACAGTCATTATAGTAATCGTATAGTAAATCATTAAGAAAAACTCAGTTACCTATAAACATTTTTAGTCAAACAAAAAGGTCAACAGATTTCTCATAAAGTGCAAATTAAATTAGTTCCAACATACACATTGTCTGACATTCTTCTCATTGCCTGTAGATATTGTTTGCAAAAAGTAAATACAAAGAAAGTTGGGGCACAATTGGGGGCATAGCATTTTGGCGCGGGAGGAAATAATGGTGCTCGAAAGATGAGAGGCACTTATAAGGGTGTACTATTCACCAATTGTTCATGCCCCAGGCATAGCTTTTAGGTTGAAAATTAAGTTGAAAAGTGTTGTTGTAAAGAGCCAATACCATGAAATTTGGGTGGATTTAAAATGCTGGGACAATTTCATCAAAACGCCTGTGGTATTCATATGACTGAGGAGACCACCCAGCACAATTACTTTCACTGTACATGCCTTATATTGTCCAATATAAAATCTGCACCATATTATTGATGCATTCCCCGCTACATTAAAGATCTGCATAGCCACAATAATCTACATTGGTTGCATTTTTGAAGACAAGAATAAGACCTGCTTAAATAAAAAAGTACACTATGGTTAAAAAAACCACAAAAACCACATAACCGCAGATCTAATGTTGCTAAACCACTCTTGTTCGCCACCATTAAAACTACAATGTAATATATTAACGCACAAGCTGGAGCCAAACCTCCAAAGTGATACATGGAGACCAAAGGGACTATGCAGATGTTTACCTTTCAAGCTAACTTTCACTCTGGTAGAACATTTCGACTTTTAAAAACACATAACCATGGAGAATAACAATTGTGACCATTGCCTACTCACATTCTTTTATGAAAAAGTCAAGACGTAGGATCTTGACCAGCAGATGGCAAAGCTTAAACGCCCAAGTGTGGTGGCTTTCTTCCGCCAATGAGGCCTTTTAATTTGACTCCTCTTAAAATCAGTGGGAGGTTTGAGTGTTTAAAAGGGAAACATATCCTTTAAAAAAGTGAAATACCCCTTTAAAACCATACATTCTTCTTGTGTGCTTTTCTATGCCTTTCATACAGTCAAGTAATACCACTTCTTATAAAACTAGTTTTACAATCTAATTTCGTTTCCACTTTCCCAGCACTAGCAGTACACTGTTTATAACCAAGAAAATATGAGCATGTCATCTGCAAAGAGGATATATATACTGTCAGAACTCTGCTTAGGTGAACACAACGGTGAAAAGGGTCAAGTTTTAACAATAAAGCACTGAGTAACAATGTATTACATACCATACTAAAGAGAACTAAAGCAAGGGCTTGATCATTGACATCATTGTATACCTTTAAAACATACCAGAAGAAGAACCAATCCCTGTGCACACTTTGGCTCCGGCTTTTAGAGACAGAGTATTTATTCCTGTCTCATTTATGACCACTAAAAATATCTCTAGGTCTTGCTCCAAAATTTAAAATGAAACACAAGCACGTACAACATAACATAAATATTTTATAGTTCTGCATACCCTTTTGGGCTCCCTTATATGGGGACAGATATGCTGGTTGCTCCCACCTTACAGTGGCCCAGGTCTATGTAGCAGGAATGCTGATTTAGAATATTTGTCACTATTTACTAATGTGTACTACTCTGAGATGATGCTTGACCAATACCAACTTCAATGTCCACATGATGGAAGAATAAAGAACAATGCTCCCTGCTTTAAATTTATAATACATTATATACATGAAAGACATGTAGGCAGAGCTGCTCAGTAGTCAAAGAGAGAGTAATATGATGAATCAAACTGTCTACGTAATACTCATTATCGCTTTTTTTGAACATGTATAAATAAATAAATGATTATCAAGTTGATCAATATTGCCTCCTTATTTTCTGCAGTCCTGTAAGAGTGAGGTTTATTGTGGTGTGGTAGAGATGTGGTGGAGAGAGACTCTACGGCATGGTGAACTGAACAGATTGTTGAAGGTTTTCTGCGGTACCTGAAGGTTGTTGGGTTTTAAGTGAAGGCTCCATGAAAACCGGAGTGCATTCTTGAGTGAAGGCTGCATTGGAATCCTAGTAGAGATTCCATTAGAATCTAAGCGAAGGTTCCACTGGAATAGCATTTAACAGTCCCACTATAATCTGGCTGATTCTTTCCATTAAAATCTGATTGGCAGTTCCATTATTACATGATCAAATGTTCCATCAGTATTGACTGAACTTTCCATGAATTCCCAAGGATCCATTAGTGTCCGAGCAAAAGTTCCAGTAGAATCTCAGTAACAGTTCTTCTAGACTCTGAGTGAAGCTGATTTGAAAGCGTGATGTTGCAAGAACCTTAACAAAGGTTCCCCTGCATCGGAGTGAACGTTCCACTAAAACATGCATGGAGTGTCCAGTTACATGATGCAATTTGAATTTAGAATCTGCATGGTTCAGGAGTTGATAGCTGAATTAGCTCTATAGGAACCCATCAAGATCTTAGTGGAGATTCCTACAGATTTTCAAAGCAAAGATGACAGAAAGCCAGCTGAATATCCTATACATCTACAGATTCATTCAGAAGCTGGTTTTAGGGACCATAATGGCCACATTCTATTTGACAGCATGTCCATATCAAACAAAACAGGTTGATGCTGCAACTGAGTGTTGTGTTTTGCGTAGTGCTATACATTCAGCCAGAAGAACAGTTATAGAGTATCCCAATGCCTACAGCCTTGTAGCTTTTCACATTTTTCTTTTGTAGTTCAACAAGATGGTTTCCCTTGTCACAGACGTTGTTGTATTTTAATAGTCAGCCTCTTTAAACAATGTAGGTTGCATTAGGTACTCTTGTCTTGCATCACTTTGGAAGATCATGACGTGTATGATGCTGAATATGAGTCTGGGCCATCCATGAGTTGCCCAGCTGGGTTACAACTGCAGTCTGGTCGCATGAAGACCTGCCGGAGACTAAATTAAAACTAAATCCAAAGCACATCAGCATGCCAAAGCTGAGACTGAAACTAATGAACATCATGCTCTTGGTCCATTAATGATGTTCAATTCAATGACTCGTGATGGAACTGTACTTCCAGAGAAAATTGCCAGAGAAACTGTTCAGATCCATTGTGAGAGACCTGAGACAGGCTGAAAAAGTTTGAGCCTGCTGCATGAAACTCCCATATTTGTGATACAGCCAAAAAGTGCTGGTTGCTCTCAGAGCCAGATCTGCGGTCTATGTTTCACGTTTGATCTGAGAGAATCAGAGTGCACAGATATATCAGAATCTGCAAGATTCACACAAATGGAATAATTAGAATGAAAAATCTTCTGTTCAGTTTAGCTCGCCATCATCTTCCCTTCGTGTAGCACCACCCAGTTCAGTTCAGTTTGGTTTTAGTGCTGCAATGTTAAATATTCCCAATGACAACACAAGCAAACGCCACACACACAAACCACAAAAATGTGGATCCTTCAGTCTAGATCCACAAAGACTGGGTGTCTTGTCCGTAAAAAGTGCTAAGCCGCTCTAGGTCCAACAGCAAATCGGAGTCTTTTTGTCACATACTAGGTCCATATATTGTGTATGTGTTCATATGTGTGTATTTGTGCGTGTGTGTGTGTGCGCGTGCCTGTACATATGCTTCAGATATTTACAGTAGAGTTGGTGTTGTTCATATGCACTCTCATCTCTTGAATACTAGTGATTATCTTTTTTTGATGTCCGGCCAGGTTCACTCCGACTCTTCGCAAATCCCTGTAAAACAGCACAGAAACAACAAGCCCTTATTTATCAAGCAGTCTGCTAACAAATAAAAATAAATATATGCAAGTGATAAAAGAATCTGTCCTTTAACTTATTTAAAAGATATTTTTTATTGATGTAGTGCAGTGTTGTTGCCAGTAAGAGAATCATCAATATATAATATTATTAGGCTCAGCTCTTGTAGATATCCTGATTAAAGCAATTAAAAAAAATCATAATACTGATAAGGTAGTTTTTGGATGGTCCCTGAGTTATTCATTCAGAAGTCATACTGATTTTCTGTAAGTATTTCTGTTTCAAAAGACATTCTAAGAAGAAGTTCTATAAAGGGGGCTTGTTTTTACAACTTTTAAACAGGCTTGCAAACTCGTACTAGATCCTGCATTCACATTTTGCTTTGACCTTCATAACATTTTGTAATGATGTTCTCTAACTAAAGAAAAAAATGTGATAATGAAAGATGTGTTCAGTGTGCTGCATTGCACATTTGATTGGTGTCATTTTAATATGGATCATGTAGTCCACCCAAAGTTTTTCGTAAGGACCACATTCTAACACTAAGAAATAGTCCCTATAGAAACTGAGAACTACGAGGTTTAATAACTATTTTCAACTTAATTCTTTTTAAATGTAATTTTGCAGAAAACTTAGACACATATCTAAAAACCTGAGTAGTTAAACCCAAAACTATCTATGTCTAGATTGTCCTAGTACTTGTATGTTTGTATGTGTGTGGCCTTACTCTGATGTCATCTGAGCCACTGTCTCCAGCGAAGAGTAACCTCCTTCCATGAAGAGCTCAGTGTAACGACCCATCTTGATGGAGTCGAGCCATTCCCCTACGGTCTGGCTCCGAGTGCTGCAGCTCCCTTCTATGCTGGCATGTTCCACTAACAGGTTGGACACCCTGGTACATATGAAATTAAGATACAGTAAAAAAAAAAAAAAAAAAAGATTAAGATCATAATCAAATTAAAACACAAGATCATGCATGTATTATTTCAGACAATACCCATTATCAGGATGTGGTAGAAGTAGATTTAAGGACTATTAAAGGGGAGTTGTATTTGTTTGGCAGTTGAGTTCAAATATCAACAATCTTTGCGCAGCATCACTTACTGCACCTTTATGGAGAGGGATTCCCTGTCACAATCAACTACATTTTGAAGCCCAGTGCTGAGCTCAAAAGTCCTGACAGTTCCCAGTGAGGCTTCGTTATGCTAGTTATGCAAAGCTGGAAATGCTGTCCCCTCTAAACTCTTTGTCATTCAGCTCACTCACCATGCTAACAGAGCTCTGCATGCTGTCAAACAGACATGTCCATGCAAGCTAACAATATTCTCCACGCTGGCGCTAGAACAGGAGTGTCATGTCACGAACGAGGACTGGCGTCCCTTTAATCTGGCTAACTGTCATATGTTATTGCATGAGCTGTTAGATATGGCATTGATTTATTAACTGTGCTCCTGTGTGTGTTTGTAAATGTGTGTGTAAGTGGAAAAGAGAAAGATTTCACAACATTTCATTTTCTCTGCAAAGAAAACCAGGTAATGAGAGTGTCTGACTAAATGACCGCTTCAGAGCACTTAAAAGCCGTTTCATGCCATTATACACTAATGCAATGCATGTACTGTATAGTGGGGAAATACTCATTGAATATTCAAATGTGCTGATAATCAAAAGATACCCCACAAAATTCAATTCACACTAATGCGTAGTTTTAAGAAAATAGAGCCACTTTCATTTCTTTCTCTCCTCTTCTTTGCAGGCATGCAGCAGTTAGAGACTATGATATGATTTAATTATACAAAATTTCAATGAAGACTCTATTTGCATTGTGTCTGAACGGTGACAAGTCTATTAGATTGTGGAGATGTGTTTAAGCTGGTCAATTAAAACACTGCATTTTCCAAATAAAAAAAAAATTGGTGAAAACCAACATATATCTCTCTTCTTGAAAAAATCAACACAAAATTATATTTAGTAGTCTTTTACTAGAAGTAGGTGTGATCATTCATTCTTACATCGAATACATAAAAAAAAATATATGTATATCTCATTCATATATCAGTGTAATGATTGGTGTTTGGTGTTTTAAGCCCTCAATGTCATCTTCCAGGCAGCGCTGCCTGGAAGGCACTAGGATTAGGCAATGGTTAGGTTTGGGTTAAAATTAGGGTTAGGGTTAGGTGCCTTGAAGTCGACGTTGGGGGCTTAAAACACCATTGAGCGTAATGATTGGCCATCTACTGCTTAAATCCAAAAACATAAATATTTGTGTTGGGCTTCAACATTAAAATCAGTAAATTCTCAAAATAGATTTTCTTCAAAATGAAAGACTTAACATAACTTTGTGATGTTTTTGATACGTTGTTGTTTTGCGGGGTGAATTCATACCTGTGTGAAGAGTTGACCAATTTTTTTAATGAGCTGGGATTGCGAATTAGTTTGTCTAGTAGACAGACAATCTCATCAAACTTGGGGCGGTTGCTGCGTTCTCGCTGCCAACAGTCCATCATTAGGTGGTACAGAGCCTCAGGGCAGTCCATAGGACCCGGCAACCTGTAGCTCTCCTCCACTGCTTTTATGACCTGCAGACAGACAGAGGGATGGACAAAGACAAATAGAAGTTAGGATTTTAAAAAATGATACAGTATATCAGGACAGTACGCAGGATCTGCTAACAAATGAGTTTCCTTTCATTTAGACGTTGAGAGAAAAGGAGTGACATAGAGTGAGCGAGTAATGCCCAGTTTACATGGCAGTACATAAGGTTTAGGGTTAGCAGATTGGAGACCAGCCAGAGCAGTGAAATCTCCCATGTTCATTCTCAATCCTCCCCTACGAAAAGATGACTTGGAGCCCACTCCAACTAGAAATTTGTCTCGCTGCTAGGTAAAACCCACACTTCAAACATAAAACATGAAAAAATACATAAAACGTATACAAATACATGCAATAAGGGAAAATGCACATTAATAATATAAGCACTTTAAGTCCATCATGTAAATGTGCCAGATGGAGTCAACATTGGCATTATGCCTTCTTTAAGTTGTCAGGAAATTGTTCTGTTGTTCCCACTTGCATTTAAATAGTCTCAAATTATTCCATAAATCTCATAATTTTTGTGTGTAATGTCCAGTTGTTCTTGTTATTGTTTTATTTTCCAAATTTCAAGCAAGCACCAGAGAGATCCTTTCTCGGTCGCGTTTGAACGGGAAGGTCGAATAGTTGTGACGCCACATTCTAAATAGCAGTTTTAGTACAGTTAGTTTTCACACCGCAAACCGTACATGAGTACACATGTACACTCCAGAGACCACCTTTTCAAGTGGACCTGGGCACGCTGTGGACGGTACACTGTGTTCACACTAATCACACAAACTGGATTTTGGGGTCAAGTGTACTCCGATCGGCGTCCCTGATGTGAAAGCCTTCTAAATGTCCATCCATCATCTTCCACTCCAGTTGTCGATGGTTAAAATAACATCATCATCATCATACAGAATTGTATTTTATGGAACACTGATCATCAATGGACTCATCCTGAGCATTGAACAGTTTGATGACATCAGAGGCAAAATCATTTCTCACCCTGTTAGACCTGTTAATCTGAAGTCGAGCAGTTACTGAATGTTGATTCATGTTTAAAATATGAGGATCAGTTTTTAAATTTGTTCAAAAGAAAGGATGTTAGAGAAGAGGTGACAAAATTTGGTCCGCACAGTGAACAACACTGATCTTCTGTCTGTGTGTATTTAGCAATAACAGAATATGATGATGCAACATGCACCACAAGATTGGGAATTTGTTCTATTACCTTTATAACCTTAAAAGAGATAGACAGAATAACAGAAGAAGAGATGAAGAAAGAAAGAGGGATGGCAAATGTGAGAAATCCACTGCATACAGTAGAGAAAGTCTAAAAAAATTGCGCATTTCAAGGGATAGAGAGGACACAACTTGTTTGACGCCTGAACGTGTTATAACTCTTTAACAGCAAGACCACGACAAATTTCAGCAAAAGTAATGTTACTTCCAATTTGAAATCTCCCAAGCAAAATCCTGAATCCTGATATTTTCTCCAGGCATGCTCCTGCTCTCTATCTGACCCTGCACTCAAACCTCCATGAAGTTAGCAAGCACAAACTAACCTGCTGCAAGGATCAACAAAGCAACACACCATAAGAGCATTATTTGTGTATTTGATACGCAGCACAGCCCAGTTAATTATTTCCGCAAGTAACAAGATGCAGCACTGAATCAGAGAAAACATTTTTTTTTTGGGGGGGGGATTAGATGAATAATAAATAAACCCCAGTTCTCTCCGTTAGACCCTGCAGTGGAAAGCAGACTGGAGTTCTCAGCCTAGTTCTGCCAGTGCAAGACACTGGAGGGAATTGATTTGTTGAGTTCATGATAGCACTCCAACTTCAACTTTCAACTTTATTTTGTCCCCAGAGGGAAATTGGTTTTGCAGCATGGTACAATACATGAAAAACAACATAGTCATACAATTCAGAAGGCGATGGGGGGGGACCTTAGTCACTGGTGACCGACTTTGACATTTCCAAGTGTACAAAGCACAGCATCAATAACATCTAAAAAAGGGTCAGAATGAGGACAAATCTACAAATACCCAAAATAAAGTGCAAAGTGACCAGACATGTTGAAGACATGATCAACATCTCTTCCATCCTAACACAAACTGTCCCCATCAGCAGCATAGACTTAATCATTATAATCATCATTATCATCATCATCATCATCATCAGCATAATCACCGCCATCATCACCGTCCACACCAGCCACATCATAGGGCTGGGCGATAAGGAGAAAATCAAATATCATGGTATTTTTGACCAAATACCTCAATATCAATACCGCAACGATATTGTAGTGTTGACTATTGGTGCTTTCACAAAATATTTACACAATGAGATTTTTGATAAATAATCATCAGTAATGTGGATATAATGACTAAGTGGGTAAAGGCAAATAATAGAACGGTTACAACAGTCTGGTAAGTTCAGAAAATGACATAACTTGACTTTAGTGCAGCCTTTAAAACCTGGAAAAGACGACACTTATGTCATATTACGATATCCAAAATCTAAGATGATATCTAGTCTCATATCACGATATCGATATAATATCGATATATTGCCCAGCTCTACCACATTATATCGCTAACTAAACTACACACTTTGCCAAGTGAATTGGGGGGTTACTACCTCCTCCCCCGGACCCAGTTTACAAGTGAAATGGCTGTGGGGATGAAGGAGTGCTTGTACCTGTTGCTCTTAATCACAGGGAATCTGAACCTAGAGCCAGAAGGCAAAATCTGAAATTCCGAGTAAAGGAGGTGATCGCTGTCAGACAGAATGGCTTCAGCCTTCCTTGTCTGTTGAACAAATCAGCTAGCATACTCTGCTGTACCCCCAAGATCTTGCTGCTCACTTTCACTATTCTGGGTAGTGCGTTTTTGGCCTTGATGCTGAGGTTCCCGTACCAACAGATTAAAGAAAAGGTTAAAACGGACTCGATATAACAACTGTAAAATAGGATCATGAGGGTCTTGTCAACATGAAACTGAGATAAGTTCCGGAGGCAGAACAAACGTTGCTGGCCCTTTTTACATAGCATCTCAGTGCAACACACATGCATGCATGAAAGCGCACGTACACTCGCACCAAAAGTGTACGAGAGAAGCGCAGCATCAAATCACTGCTGAGTGCTGAGGGAAAAGTACTACACATGGCCGACTGGCAGGGAGGGAGGAAAGATCAGAGGAGGGAAAAATGAGAGACCGAGGTGGGCGAAAGAAAGAGAAGACGGACGGGAAAGGTAGGAAGAATACAGACAGAGACCGCATTTTCGAGATACAAAGGAGAGGACGGGAGAAAGGAGGAAAGGGGAAGAAATGGGAAACAGAAGGAGAGAGCTTAGAGAAAGAGAGTGTGGGAGAGCCTGTACTTGTACTGGCGCAGATCAGAGAAAATCCAGCATAACGCTCTCAATTAAACATCAAACGCCTCTCCTCTCCTCTCCTCTCATCCTCCTCTTCTCTCTCTCCCTTCTCTGAGACAGACAGCCTAATAACCAAAAGGAGGAGGAAGAGGTCTGAAGCAGGGGGATGAAGAGGTTACTGGAGGGCTGTACGTGCATATGTTGCCCGTGTGTTTTTGGGCGGGAAACGAGTGTGTGTGCGCGGTATCTGAAGCAAAAGCTACATTCTCACTCATCGCCATATGGCATTATGGCAGTTCTCTGTGAACAGACACAGTTGTCTCAGGTCAACATAAAGTCTGAGACATACGCAGAACCCCTTTTTTCTTCGGTCCCAGAATCTCCAAAGAAATTGGGCGATGTACCTTTAAATTTAAAGCCCCATCTGATTGGAACACCTTGCCCGGCTCACTTAGATCTATTACTTCATTTGGTTTCTTTAAGGCATCTGTCTTTAATTATCTACAATCAACCTGCTCTTGCTTCTAATTTGATATGACACGTGATTTTCTTTTTCTTTTCTTTGTTTCATACTTTCCTCCTCCTTAATGTGTTGGCACCTGTTTGTGCATATATTGTAAACAGCAGCACAATTGGGATACATGTAAACTTACTGTGTATTTACATGTATATATATAGTTATTATTATTATTATTTTTTGTATTTTTCATGGGGGGAGTCAGTTGGTGTTGGAGTAGTTAGGCTTGGGAGTGCTGTATATTTGTCCTAAGGACCGCCTCGAAAATGAGACGATACATCTCAAGGGGTTAATCCTAATAAATACTCAAATAAAACATGCATTTCATTTGGGTTGTTGCTGAGTAGAGATAACTAGCTACCAACATTAACCACTCGAGATATATAGATAGCCTAAGTGAGTGTACAGCCTGCTATTTTCCCTGCCATGTTTTTCTGCTTAGCTCTGCACCTCCATGCGTATTCACCTGTTTCACGCTTTTGCTTACGCACACCTTTCTCTACACCCCCGCAATGTCTCTCTGCGTGTTTCCATTAAATTCATTCATTTTCATTGTCCACACTTTGCAGTGATGGATTTATAATAATAGGCTCCCACAAAGCCCTCCCTATTTCAACCTTCATTCAGCCTCCTTACAGAAAACATGTATATTTCACCTACTTCTCCCTCGACGTCTGCACCACTGTCTTTATTATACACAAGTCCGCAAGGAACAATGCAGCCTGGCTTTGTTACCAAAATACTTTGCATGCAAATTGAAAAACGACAGACAAAAATACCTGTGATTTTATGCTGTTAACGTTTAAGTGAAGGCATTTTATTCGGGCTGTACGGCTTTCAGTTGTCTGTTTTTAAGTCCTGAAATTCTCTTGACCGAAGAAATTTGCGAGTCTTGCGATGTTGACTTGAATATGACATATTTTGTTTATTTTACAGAATTGTTTAAATTATTGGTAAATATGAAACAAAGACCAATATACCTGTAATTCAAAATATATCATGACTTGTGTTAAGCTATGAAGCCACCCCATGGTTGAGAAACAAAAAATTCATTCTCAACCTTGAAAACTGCAGCTGAGCAGCAGCTGAAGACGGCAGTTTTTCTCAACTGCTGTTTCCAAGGTCCTTCAAGCTAAAGTTTTGGGAGGACGTATGCTTATTTGCTTTCTGGCAGAGAGTTAGATGAGAAGATCAATAGCACTCTCATAGCAGTCTGTGAAATATAAAGCTATAGCCAGGAGACAGGGGGAAACAGCTAGCTTGGCTCTGTCAAATGCTAACTAATCGTCCTAACAACACCTCTAAAAGTCACTGATTAACATGGTATCTCCTTTGTTAAATACCAGTATTTCTTGGCTCTGGGCAGTTGCCAGGCAACCAGACTCCCTGGATGTTTAATGGTTGCGGCCAATAAATAGCCTGGCACATAACTCCCCTACCCCTGAAAAACAGCACATTGTTGTTTAATTCCTATGGATTAAACAAACAAGATATATTGTGTTAATTAGTGAGAACAAAAAGAAAAGCTGGACATCCACAGTTTCTTGATAACTGGGCAAACTCCACCTGCAGATGAAGATCACGTGATATGATTGAAAGCTCCATAACAATGTTTATATATGGGCCTTGTGGTGAGATTGTTTTCTCAGTTGTCCTAGCTACTTAATGGCCGTTGTACAATCCGCCTTTCTTTCTTTGCATGCACCACTTAAAGGGTGAAAACATGTTTCCACTTGGTGGAGTGATAGTTCAATTCAAATTTAAACGGACAAACCACATACAGCATGCACGCAAAAGATCATCACATCAAACTCACATCTTGATTGGACATCTCCCAGTATGGCCTCTCTCCATATGACATCACTTCCCACATGACAATCCCGTAACTCCACACATCGCTGGCTGAGGTGAACTTCCTGTATGCGATCGCCTCTGGAGCCGTCCAGCGAATAGGAATCTTCCCGCCCTGTGACAACATGCAAGAACATTCACCACATAATGCAACCACCTTTGTTGGGTTTAAAGAAAACTAGGCTTCAAACATGTAACCTCAACCTTCCATACAGCTGCAGTCATTCAAAGTTTTGACATTTTGTTACACGAAGACGGAAACTGAAGAACAGACCGCAATTGAGACACTTCTTCCGCATGTGGTCCGACCCACAATTAAACTAATGAATGCCAATTAAGGAGCACATTCATGATACCAAGTTTCACTTTCTTTAACATATTCCAAGTTCTGACGGGGGGCCAGACATTCCCACCGCCTGTTTTCCTCATCTTCATTATCGCGCTTTCATTGCAAAGATAGAAAAGTTCACAGGGTGACTGCTGAGTTCCAGAGGAAAATGTGTTTTCAGCTGATGAGCAGTCAAATTAGTTTGATGCAGTATTGATGAACAATGGGATATCTCAGGGTCTGCCTATTTGAAGAGTGTGAATTATGTTATTCTCACTGCTCTCTCAGTGAGAGTATAAAAGCGAGAGAGAGAGAGGGAGGGAGAGATAGAGAGATAGAGATAGAGAGAGAGAGAGAGAGAGAGAGAGGGAGAGGGAAAGAGAGAGAGATGTAGCCTGGCAGTGAGAGGTGAATGACAGCATATTTGGCGCTAAGGCAGCAAGACTCAGTGCTAATTGAGTGTTGCGGAGACCGAGCTGGGTACTAATTGGCCCTCCTCCTGCAGGAAGCAGCCAGTCTCTGGCTGACAGGATGCCACTCAGCCTGGGACACACAGCTCAATTTAAAACCCGCTGCTACCTTCTGTGTGTGTGTGTGTGTGTGTGTGTGTGTGTGAGTGTGTATTCTGTTTGAGCGAGACTCTGTCAAGGAGTTTTCAACTTAATCCAAAATTTGATATACCACAGTACACTACGCACACACAGAAATACACACCGGATTAAATATAAATGTCCTCAAAGATACAACAGTGTGCCCTCTGGTTTACCCCTCCTCTTTCTCTCCCACACTAGTACTGAAAGAATTAGATGATTAATCAATCAGCAGACAACTGACAACAATTGATTTATTAAGTTGTTTATTAAGCAAAACGACCAAACCTTTGCTGTAAATGTGAGGATTTGCTGCTTTTATATCATTGTAAATTGCCAAAAAATACCTTTTTGGTTCTGGACTGTTGATCCGACATAACAAGCATTTAGAAGATGTCACCTTGAGCACTGGGACATTGATTAACTGAAATGAACAATTGGTTGCAGCCCTATTATACATACACAAACAATCACAGTCTTACCCGAGTGGTGTACGCAGCCTCCGGGTCATCTTCCAGGACTCTGGACAGGCCGAAATCAGACACTTTACACACAAGGTTACTGTTGACCAGGATGTTACGAGCTGCCAGATCCCGATGGACGTAGCCCATGTCGGAGAGGTATCTGCATTTATCAGCACAAAGGAGAGGGGTAAACCTTACAACACTGTGCCCTGATGATGTGTTCAGTTACACATTCTGCCTTTGTGTTTATTCGTACCTCATGCCAGATGCAATGCCACGCAGCATACCAACCAGCTGGATGACAGTAAACTGACCATCGTTTTTCTGAAGGAAAGAAGAGACAAACAGGACAAAAATAAATTGGGTTACGATATCTTTAGTTAAACCACATACAGTCTATGAGAACAGTGGACAGATAGCATTCAGGGCAGAGTAGAAGACATCATATTACATGTTTAAAATCCACATTATGGCAAATCCACTGAAAGGAAATCATGTAGGATTTAGTTAATTGACCACCAGGAGCCCCCACTATGAATGCTGTTCACTTTCAGTTATGTAGCATATGGTCGATGCCGTGCTTCTCCATAGTATCTGCAATGATAATGGAGTTCCCACATTTTTGACAATAGAAATTGTCTGGAAAACGTGCAGTGAAATAATGTGCTTCAATGCAGATCTTTTTTTTTCTGTAGTTTTTTCTGTGTGTAGCCTGCAAAACTGGGACATTTTCCAAATATAATACAGAAAGGCAAAAGTAAGAGGACATGCACGACCTCTGCGTTAAAAAATGATAACTAAGCTACGTTAGAGGCCACTCATAGGGTTGCCTTCCAGCATGAAAGCCACACAGCCATTAACACCACAAAGCCAATTACTGTAAGTTATAGTATAGCAACACAGACACACCTCTGCACATACAACTTAAACTCCCAGTTTGATGTCGGTGGAGGCTTTTGAGGGTAACCACATTAAGACATCTTAATCTCATTAAACTTCTCATTCCCAGAAATATAAATTTCAAATTATCTGTCTCTAATGATCACAATTACATCTCGTGATCAGTGTTGGACAAGTTACTTCCAAAATGTAATACATTACAGATTACTAGTTACTGTCATTTGAGAGTAATTAGTTATATTACAATATTACTGTCTCTGAATTGTAATGTTTACACTACTTTTGCATTAATTTTTGAGTCACTGTCACCAAAATAACAGCGGAAGTTTGACTTGGCAGGTAGCTAGTTAATTTCACCACCGGATCAATAAAGTCTCCTCTTTATTCACTTTAATACATCATAGATTATTCATAATATTTCGTATAATTAATATGAATATGCAAAGTAAATAAAGCTATAAAAATAGAGAAGTAAAACGTACAATAGGCAAGTAGGAGAAAATGAAAATACTCAATTAAAAAGTACCTTACAGTTGTACTGAAGTACAGCATAGTTACTTTCCACGGCTGATAAAATGTGTAAAAGTGTAAAAAGTGTTAGCCTAAACATTTATTCCCAACTTGTTTCTATCGGTCAGCAGCTCGGACACACTGCTGTCCGCGCTGACGTACCGTCACCTGTTGGGACACAGATGTTGTCCGTACCGTCTCTGATTCTGGCTCTGACCGCGGGAACAGTGACGGGACAGCTCGCTTTAACGCAGCGTAATAACTCCTGAAAATAATGTCCATCTCGCAAATGTATCTGTCTCTGCAGTCACTTCAACCACTGAATACAGCAACAGGAAATAATACTCATGGCTTTTTTTTCCAGTAAAGAAATGTTTCGCGGTGTTGGTGAATTCTTAAAAAAACGAAACACTACTAAATTAATGATGTGTTGTAACTCGCGTTACTGAGATTGTAACAGGTATAATATTACCTAAATTTAATTAGTAATGCATTATATTACTGCGTTACAGCAAAAAGGAATACATTACTGTAATTGCGTTACTCCCAACACTGGTAATGATTTCTCTCATTCTGCCCAGAGCTGGTTGCTGCCCTGCTGTCCAGAGCCACACCATGTGGTATGAAATCGCTGCCTCTGGTACAGACACCAGCTGATCCGTGTCTCCCTCCTGCAGGTCACGGTCACTCTCTCATTCCTCACTTCGAGCCCCGACTTGACTTTCCCTTGTGGGACCTTCAAATCTCCATATCCCAATGTTAATAATTAGGTCTTTTTTAATAACCAAGGTAAAATGATGACAGGGAAAGAACGCTTTTCCAAGGACAGAATGTGCTTTCTCTCTACCACTGTAGCTCCCTGAAAGAGCCGACAGACCTAAAAGACTACTCCACTGATTTAGCCTTGCACTCCTGTAGCACTGTTGGAGTCACGATGGACCTTTTACAAAAAAGGATTAAAATCAATGCAGCAGAACCAGAGATATCTTAAATCTTTTTTTATTTCACACATTATTCTTCCTTGTCAAAACTTGGCGCCTGCATTACACACAATACAACTCAGATCCCATGAACAGTTTGCGTAGAGATTCGGGAGTGAGATGCTAGTCGTTGCTAATGTAGCCTTGAGCCGCTGGCCTCAAACAGAGATCAGAAGTGGGCTTCAGAGGTCTTGTAAGCCCACTTCTTTATACTCCACACACCCAGATTGTAGTATCCAGCCCCAACTGATGCTGACTCAAGTGACATCACTTGAGGCAATTGATTTTGTGCTGTGTAAACAGCTTCCATAGAAAGGAAAAAAAAATAGGTTGACTGCTAAATGCTAAAGGAGAAGGAGTTCATACATTAGGCTCTTTCTCTCCCATTGAAAACCTTTCCACCAGGGTCCCTCTTAAGCGTGATTTATGCTTCTGTATTAAATCTACGTCGTGGTTATGTACCTATGTACGTGGAGACACAGACTCTATGCCGGACCCTACATCGTTGCCTGATGTGCACCTCTCGAAAAATGTAACGACACAGCGGTCGGCGGCCGTGGCTTGGTAGCGATGCATTTTCCCCTGCTCATTTCCTGGTTCTCCTTCTCCATAAACAACATGGAATCAAGGAGAGGGTTAACTTTTCCTGCTACAGATTTCCCACCTTGGTCAGAAAGCACAGGGGAGACACTTTGTTTCTCGCACTATGACTCTAGAGTCGGTTTTGCTCTGAAGCTAATCCCCGTCACTCTCTCACTCGCTCTACCACACACTACACACGCACACACACATGCCGGTCCTGCTAGATCTCTTTAAGACTTAAAGAGATCGACGCACTACCAACGCACAATTATAAACTTCAGGCCACTTACGTAGGCTACAGCAAAAGCTCTCCATGGAGCCTCCGCAGAACCATAAATCACACTTCACTTCACCCAATGACAGCTCTCTCTGACTGTTAGTTCAAGCCTGCACTTCCTCCATTCCAAATGTAAAAGTTCTAACTTTCCCCTCATCAACAGCAGACATGTGGCATCCTAGTCCTTCTCCCCTCTTGGATTTCAACAGTTTCCATCACTCCTACTACTTTCCCCATCCATTCGCAGCAGCAGAACATCCCACTTACATGTGAAATGAGATGTTAAGCCAAAGATGTGAGTTATGAGCCTTGTACTGCATTGTCCATAGCTGTGACCCTTAATCTGGGAGCCAGTCCAGCCCCTGGTTTCTCTCATGGCTGTGTTACTTATACTGGCCTCAGTACACCAACCATCCATGTAATTACTTCACAGGGTTGTCTGTGCTGTTCCGCCTGCTGGTCTCCCAGCTCCTCTGCCTGCCTTTGCCATCCAGAATGACTCCCCAAGGCACACAAGGCAGCAGTCTGCACTGACCACAGCCCTGTAGCACGTCATTACTCTGCCTTTTGTCTCACATCACCCTTCTATTCCACTATACGATATGATCGGGTGCTCCCTGTTCAGGGAACTTGTTTTGTTTAAGGTAACGTTAGTAGCATTTCTCTCTCTCTCTCTCTCTCTCTCTCGCTTTGTTTTATCTAACGTTAGCACCGCTCCACATAGCGCTCTAGGATACTGTAGCAGTAGCTGTTGTTATAGCAACAAAAGACGCTCTTGGCTGCTTTTTGGAACCAAAACGCTAAGTGTAAACATAGCCTTAGGAGGATATCTTGTTCAGGTAAAGAGCATCATTCCGGTCTGCCTATCAAGCACACCTCCAAACACCACCACATCATTCTCAGCTTTCCCAAATTTCCATAACTGTGGTTCTGAAATATGCCTTTACCATCATGCAATTGTACGACCTTATTTCTCTCACCTCTCCATTAGCCATCTGGTGTGGGAGTTTACTCCTTTTTTCATGCAGGATTTAGGCTTGTCCGCCAACTGAGCATCTTGCCATTGTAACCAGTGGGTAGACTTAAGTGCTCTGGAGAGGGATCACTCACTCAGGTTTGCCAGCCTTCATTATAGTCCACATTCTCCTCTCAGTCAAGTCCAAATTGTCTAGACAGTACAGACGTGATTCCAGCCCTGAGTGCTCAGATGTCTTTTTATTTTATTTTCTGGCAAAGTGATCTGTCTCACAGTCGGGGCAAGTAAACATTTCAAAAATTGTAGAGTTTTGAAATCTGCACCCTGTAGACACACTCTGTCTGGGCTCATGTGATTATCCATCTTTACACTGTTCACATTGTACATGTTGCACAACACCGGCAAGCATTTTTCACAAACAATTATTACTATCACATATTTTTCTTTAGTTCATTTCTGCTTGAATGTGTAGAATGATGAGGTATTAGATTGGAATAATGATAGCTTCGGTGGACATATTCTCCCACAGTGGCGTATCTTCACCACAAATCGCTCTCATAAATATCCTTTTTTAGAGGATTGAATGTTTTTCCTCCCCTGTGGTAATTGTCCTCCCAATTTGGCCTATCAGCAAGGGGCTCTCTAACCCTGCCCATTTGCCACTTACAGACCAACATTGATCTATGTCTAAGAGCCAACCCCACTTATTTTTCATAAACCACAAGCAATTCCTTTTGATTGATGTTTGAGACTCAATGATGGTTTTCCTTACCCTTCTCCTTTTCTTTCCCTACATTTTACTCTCCACCATCCTCTTTATCCACTGTCTACTACCTATAATTATCATCCTACTCTTTCTCATACTCTTCCTCCCCATCACCTTATAATCATTCACTTCCGTCTCCCTGTTTTCACCTCTCTAATGCATTGTTGTCCCCCTCTGTCCTCCTACCTTGAGGAAAGTGTCCAGTGATCCATTCTCCATGTATTCAGTGATGATCATCACAGGCTTGCCTGAGAAGCACAATATGAGAACATACTTCACTACAAAAATAGTAATACATTTATGTCTATTTGTATTATTTTCAGACACTTCTGTAATTAATTATATTGGCTGAATAGCAGATTGGCAATATTGAAGCTTTCTGAAATATATTCAATTTCATTTTATCACTGTGTGACTTGATATAAGCCATAAACGGTATGTATGAGTCAGAAAAAGGTCAATTCAAAAGTGCAACTGAGCTTGATAAACCACAGTTGAAGCTGTCAAAACACATCTGAACCTGACTGATCAAGAACAGCTGAATCTGATGGATGTTGAAAAACCCTGTCAGCTTATAGACTGGAGAAACCAGAGCAGAGTCTGACAAGTTGTGCTTGAGATTCGTCAACATCAACACAGTGCAACTGACATATGAGAAGTCCTAGTATTCGGCATTGTGACATATTTGAAATTTTTTTTTTTTAAACCTGCAGGGTGAATCTTCCATGAAGCAAAACAAAGTGTGTAAAGTCTGATTAGAAACAGACATGCTGATAACTCACTTTTGGTGACCACGCCCTCCAGACGGATGATGTTTGGGTGGTTAAACTGGCCCATGATCGACGCCTCCCACAGGAAGTCGCGTCTCTGCTGCTCCGTGTAGCCCGCTTTCAAGGTCTTTATGGCAACCTGGATCTCTCTTTTCCCAGGCAACCTCAACGGTCCGCTGCACACCTCGCCAAACTCCCCTGAGCCAAAGAGACAAAGCTTGGCCTCAACATTTCAGCCCACCTTTATCACCACCTTTAAGTCTTGTCCAATTGTGAACCAGACCTTTGATAGTGACATAGTAAATCAAATTATTCTCTTGACATTCCTTACAAATTTCAAGACAACAACCCCAATCTACTTTTGGATGTAAAAGTATATACAAGTTGTGGAGAAAGAGAACACCTCTAAAGAAACGCCAAATTAGAATTAGGAGTTCTTCAGAGAACCCCAACAGAACAGCAAAAATAAAAAACACACATAAGGAAAGATTCAAGAACTTGATACTGATTTTTCTTCTGTTATTTAACTGCTCTACCAATTGCAATGCATTTTCCTATGTTGTTTGGAATCAGTGTCGCAATGCAACCAAATGTTTGACCTATAAATACCGGGCAAGCATCACTCAACTCACTTCATTATCACAACAGATAGGAACCTACAAACCAACATGAGTGTTATTCTTAAGGGCCTATTTCACTGTTGCACAGTTATGGCCATTTTACAGTAGCCACAGCCAAGCTGGCGCACGCCATCGTGACGTCAAAATGACGTAGATCTTGCCGGCGCGCCCAAATTTATAGCGCGCGAGCAGAGGTTGCGCACTTTTTTTTTTCAGCGGCGCGCGACAAAGCAGAAACAGGAAGCATGAACAAGCTCCTGGGCAACTGGATGCCAGGACTCTCAGAGTGACTGCAAGTCTCTCTTGTAAACTTACTGGGTTAAGAGGAGTTCTTTTATGTTGAATAAAAGGCTTGATCCGACGAAGTAGGTCATCGAATAAAATCAAAGCATTGATGTCAATGCTGATGCCAGTTCTGCCGTTGTTTACCTTTTCTTCTTCTTCTAGTCCGTAGAAAGAGCAAAGTCTGTAACCTTTCCTCATTAGCGCCACGTCTGTTCAGGAGAAGACTGCAACTAGTGTCGCGACCACCAGCGCGGGTATAAATAGTTACGGCGATTCCATGACGTCACATTTGCGCGTGCCAGCTGGGCTGTGGCTACTGTATAACGCCCTTAAGAAAGCCTGTAAAGCTCACAAATGTTACAAATCTGTCATCAGGGCACAAACACCAATTATAGCAGCGAGAGCTGTCATTTTTTTAGCATAGTGTTCGAATTAATTCAGTGTGTGTAAACGTGCGTCTATACAATGACGTGCAATTATGAATGTGACAGGTTTATGCAGGTTGAAGAAAAAATGATGCCCTGTTGTAGAGGTAATGAGAAAATGGTTGAATTCTAAACAACATGGCACAATTAGGCTAGACTCATTGCTGTTATTACTGTTCAATTAGTGTGTACCGGTATTGTTTGAAATTCAGCTGTTACAAGATGAGAGTATTTGTACCTGAGCATGCTTGACTGAACAGGTTACCTTCAAAACAAACAATAATGTATTCTGTGATACATTATTCTGGAAAAATCAGCCCCAAACGGATGCTCAGAATATGAATCAGAGCATCTGTAAGAGAGAGAGAGACACACACACACACACACACACACACACACACACACACACACACACAGAGTTGACTCACCAGCTCCGATGATCCTCTCTATGGAGATGAACGAGACGTCAATCTCCTGAGCAAATTCATGCACCGCCTGGTTGGGATCTTCATAGGTGAGGGGGTCAATATAGGTGCGCACCCCAGGGAACTTTACTGCAGACACACATGCATGGCATCATTACCATTTAGATGTAATTTACAATCATTAACATTTATTCAGGCTTGTATCCACAATACATACATACATACATAGATAACAATGTAAATGTATTAGGCCGTTGCAGGCAATGTTGCAAATCCAGGAGCAGGAATTACTAGCAATTTTGATCAATGTCAAGTAGTGGCTTGATTTGAGTTTGTCATGTACATTTCCACAAAATGTCTTATGTTATGACATGAATACATACAAATGTATACTTTTATAGTTTCTATCCATATTTCATACCCCTTATCAACATTATTTCTGCCTTTTTATATTGTTATGGTGGAGTGATTTAGAACATGCTCTGAACACCTGAAGCCCTTATGCTTATTCTACCTTTTAAAAAACACGACTTCAACTGAAGGGACAGTACCTACAAATCTGCATCTAGAGCTAAATACAATGGTTGATTCTTTTAAGTATCCCCAAAACAAGTCACTTTTTGTGGGCATAAGTAATTAATGTTCATTTTAAATATGAATTATATGACTATACAACACATACTGGCACTGTGGGATTTTTTTCCTGATGTACGGTCACGGTCGGCTCTGAAGCCAGCAGATGGATGGCAGGATACAATGCCAGAAATGTTGCCAAATATATTAAGCTGTCACGGCCTATTAATCATAGCTTTTGTGTGTCCTCTGCCAACATGGCTGCCATAGATCCGGTCTGTTATTTAAAGTATAGCTCCTGGTACAAAACACTGCAACTGCGCACACACACACACACACACACACACACACACACACACACACACACACACGGGAATGGACAAACTGATACAGACATGACCGCTGTTTGAACCCTCTACAGTACATGTAGTGGAACTGTACTGCCCACACACCCAGACCCCCCCCCCCACCCACACACACACACACATATACAGAATTAGTTTTTTTTTTTTTGTTTGTTTTTTTAAACTTACTGTGACCGTTGTGGAAGTGCATCTTCTCTTCTTCCGGGTCCTGTTTTGCTTTGCTGTAGCCACACCGCCTGAGAGAGGGGACACACAAACACATCGGAATAAATGCCATGTCACAGTATTGTTTTTGTGCACATGTAAAAGCAGTGACTGGTGGGTTTTTTTTGTTTCATGGCAGAAAACTTTACAGGGGGTAGACAAAACAATGGTAACACCTCATGGACTAATTATTTCAACTTCCTCTGCTTAAAAAGGTCCGCAGTACAGTTTCATTCTTTTTTTTAGCATCATGTAGCAACTACTGTAAATAATTTTCTTACATACATTCCCAAATTCTAGTACAAGATAGCACAAAATACTGTACGCCTTCATGCATTTTATTTACTGTATATCTAGACAAAGAGCAAACAGTGACATTTACACTCAGAGACAACAAAAGGTAACAAAAAGAGATCCCAGTGAAGATATCACAAAATGGCCCAGCCACAGAGAAGCAAATCCTGGCCAACGCACAGCACGACCACACTTGGATCTAAGCGCAACCTAAGCTTTTTATTTCCTCTGCTAACTTACAATTCAAGGTTGCTGAACATGCTGAAAAATACCAGCCTTTTAGACATTAGCAAAGGAGGGCAGTTTTCAAATACTATCATTTTCCAAGAAAGCCCTTGTCAACAGATCAACTCTGACTTTTGGCAGAGGAGAGAGCAGTCTTGCGCTTTTTGTGTCTCCCCTGATGTATTGGCCAAAACCTGTATTTGTTTGTTTGATGTGTGTGTATGTGTGTCTGTGTGCTCAAAGCTTATGCATTTCAATATTTAGACAAGCAGCATCAGAGATAAACAGGAGGATTGCTTTTTAAACTTAATCCGACACGCAAACATACACATATGCAAACATATGACACTGAGGTACAAATGAGGTAAATACATTGCTTTACATTATTGCATTTGTAAAAAACAAGAGTCAACCAAATGTTTTAGATGCCGCAGGTTTCCTTATTTTTCAGTTCTTGAAGACAAAAAGCCCAAGTGCACTTACACATTGACAAACACACAAAAACACACACATACGCAGGGGTCATGTCCAAGTCTTTCCCATCAGGGCTCTCTGTAGGACAGCCAGGCTTGGCTGGAGGGGTTTGGTATGGGCAGCTGGATAGTGTGGGGGAGGGGATTCTCTGTGTATGTGTGTCTGTGTTTTGTCCATGTGTGTCTGCCTGAGGGTGTTTAGTTTGCCGGATCTGATGAGTCAAGGGGTTTGAGCATGCCCATGCCCCGTTGGCCCTCCAACTTCCTACATGTGTGCGCCTGTGTGTGTGTGTGTGTGTGTGTGTGTGTGTGTGTGTGTGTGTGTGTGTGTGTGTGTGTGTTAACCCATGCGTACATGCATCCCCGCGTATGTGCGTGTGTCTACATACATGTGTGCTGTGTTCGGATGTCTATGCATGTGTGTAAAGTCTGGAGGGTCATGCAGGCGCAGGAGAAGGGGGGTGGGGGGGCAGGGATACAGTAGTTGGAGGGTGTTGTGGTGCTTGTGTTCCAAATCCATCTCTGGAAAACTTGGCAATCCTTCATCTCTCCTCCCCCACAAGAAACCAGAGCAATCCTCATCCCCGATCGGCTAAACCAAAATCACCACTGCTTCTTTCTGATTTGTTTTTTAATCCGTGAACCTTACCAGAGCCTCCGCTGATTCAATAAAGATGAAGTAAATTACTAAATTATGGCCTAACAGTTAAAGGGACGGCGAGCTTAATGAATGAATGAATGAACGAGCAGCAGAATGTGTGTATGGATGAAAAAAATGAATGAACAGATCCATAAGATCAATAATACAAAAAGCATGTATGGAGAGATGGGCGGATGTACAGAACATCAGACCATGCATGTGAATCTGATTTCACAGGCTGAGCTTTGTCAAACTGCCCTCAGCTTTGTTAATTATGGTTCAGTACAGTGCATAGCTGGTAATTAACTTAATTAGATACATATCATAGAAAAATGTGTTTAAGAAAGTTCAAGAGTTCAATTGACTTTTGCAGATAAATAAAAGGGACTTTTAAGGACATAAGATCATGTGAGGATTCTCAACACAGCTTAATACTCGGGCCAGTGATTATGTGCTTTGCATGTGTTTGAAAGCTTCCCTTGCTATATACAGAATTTGCATTCATGTATGTTGTCTGTGTGCATGTGTGAAAAAGATATCAGAAAGTTGATTGTACCAATTCCAAGACAAGGTAAGACGAGAGTGGAGGAATGAAGATGCAACATTAATGCAGTGTGTTATGTATGGAGTGCTGAATGCGGATGTAAAACATACAACAAAGTTGTGTCACCACCACACTTGAGGAGGCCTGTATGCATCAGCCCTGAAGCTATAACCTAAAAAGCAACCCCTTAATCCTGACCTATTACAAATCTCTAACCTCAAGCCGTGTATCTAATCCCTTAATGCTGCTCTAACACAGATGTATGTGGGTCACAAATGAGATTTGGTATTTGGTCATTTTTGTTAGTCAGCAATAGGTCAGAGGAGGACAAGAGGATGTCCTCTGACTAAGCTAACATATATATCCACATATTCACAAATGTACATTACTGCTGTGCTGTACAAAAGGATACAAACTGTGTTTAGAAAGTTTCACACTCTGAGCAGCCTCTCTCATGTGTGTGCAGTGTTGGGTGTAACGCGTTACAAAGGTGTAACGCGTTACAGTAACGTAACTACTTTTTCGGGTAAAAAGTAGTGTAACGCGCTACTACTGACTACTGTTACTTTGGTAACGAAACATAGTTCCTTTTTCAATTCGGCGCAACGTTACTTTTCCCAGGGACAGATTTCACAGCGACACTGCCTTCTCAGCTGCGCGCTCACAAGCTCCACACGGGACGTGACAGAGGCTGGTAGCAGAGTAATCATGGCAAGCGAGAAGCAGCCAAAGCTAACTTTTGAGAGCATTTTAAGCTTTGTGGCTTTTTGCTGGACGGCGCTCTGAGCCAGGGAGACACAAAGCTGACAACCTCACAGATGGATGCGGTGGAGATGGCCTCATATATACACGCAGCGGACCGCTGTGGACTTGCGTCGGTTGCACGGACACGCAAGGATTTCCAGAAAAGAGGCTGCATGTGTCTACGACAATGCACGGACCATCGTGGCTGCGCGACCGGTACAAGTTGATACAGACATTACATACACTAACACGTGTAACGCCGATGACCTGCCGATGTGCATTCAACCCGCGCTGGACTTGTTCATAATGATCAGCCGTCACTCTGTGAGTAGAGAATCCAGTCTGCAGTGTAGTTCAGACACTTCACTGATAAACCAGAGATTGGCTTTATGGTCAAAGATAGTTTTTGTATAATTAACTTC
The DNA here is from genome assembly GCF_008315115.2 of Sander lucioperca. NCBI lineage: Eukaryota > Metazoa > Chordata > Actinopteri > Perciformes > Percidae > Sander > Sander lucioperca. The sequence goes on along the minus strand of NC_050186.1, from coordinate 29,443,812 downwards.
AGTCTCTGCCAGAGACCCCTGCTTTTAAAAGTAATGTAAAAGTAACGAGTAAAGTAAAAAGTTATTTTCCATAGGGGGTAACTAAGTAAAGTAACGGATTACTTTTTTAAGAAATAACGAGTAACGAGCAAACACTACTTTTTAAAAGTCACTTCCCCAACACTGTGTGTGTGGCCATTCAATATAAGTTAATGTGCTTCCACTTGCACACGCGTCTTACCGTCCACTGAGCAGGAATCCAGCGACTACTGCCAGGAGGACCAGAGCCAACGTGATGGCCACCGCTACTATCGAAGCCTGAGCACGCTCGCTGGTCGCAGTTACTGCCAAAGAAAAGAGGTGGGATTAGACACAAATAGTACACACACAAAAGCACACCTGGCATCTGCTGTTGATGCAGCCTCCAAAAAGCAGGTGGGAGTCACGTACAAGTTGAACTTGTATGCTCATGCTCTCTCTCCCGTGTACTCACAGTAAGGGCTGGTCTGGAACTCAAAACGTCGGCTAAATGCGCCATAGCCTGCTGAGGTCCTGGCTCGCACCTGGAATGCAACATATCCAAATATATCACATCTACAGTAAATATAACCACTTGTGTAATGTACATTATAAGTACATTTACTCAAGTACTGTTTTAAGTACACATTTGAGGTACTTGTACTTTACTTGTCTTTTTCTTTTCATGCCACTTTCTACTTCTACTACTGCTACATTTCAGAGAGAAATATTGTACTTTTTACTCCACTACATTCATCTGACAGTTTTAGTACTTGTTACTTTACAAATTAAGATTGTTGTACACAAAACACATGCAATTTATAAAAATACAAAGTTTTATTCTAAATTAAACTACCCAACAATACAACGGCCTAGAATTGCAGCTGAAATGATTAGACCATTAAACACACAACAGTTTGGATCGTTTCCAGTTTCTGAAATGTGAGGATTTTTCTGCATTGAGTACTTTTACTTTTAATACTTGAATTACATTTTCCTGATGATACTTACATACTTTTACTTAAGTAACATTTTCAATGCAGGACTTTTACTTGTAACAGAGTATTTTTTACAGTGTGGTATTCATGCTTTGGTAAAGGATCTGAATACTTCTTCCACCACTGACTATACCATCATATTTTCATTTATGTTACATCTTTCTAATTGTTTATTCGTCCTTTTTCTCATCTCAGACTACACTAGAGTTACTACACAAGTGTTTTTTGTCATCAAATTGTTTTATTATGACTGTCTTTAATTTATTTATTTTTTTGACCCATGTCTGACCTGGAAGATGTAGGCTGAAGAGGGCTTTAGGCCTTCCACCACCATCTCAGTCTCCTTGGACTTTATAATAGTGTAACTGGAGTCCTGCTCCTGTTGGAGAAAGGGGAGAGGGGGTTATTGTAATTCATTCACTAGTCTTACATATGTTTTTGTATCTTTGATTATTTGCTGTTGCAGATTTTGCATGTGTGTCGTCTTGCCTGCACATTTTTTTCCCAGCAACCTGTAGTGCGTGTGTGTGTGTTTAAGTGCGTGTGTGTAAGGATCAGTTTCCCAACTGTAACCACATCAGGTTTAAACACAGCTTAAATGCTCTCTCCATTAGCCAGAAGCCATTAGCTAACCACTGACCACAAACCCTGCTCTGCTCTCCTGTATACCTTTATTCTGACCTTCCCAGAAAAGATGACATCAGAGGACTAAAGAGAGAAAAGAGGAAGGTCACAGGAACAATGAGCTGAATAGAAGCATCAAATTGCTGTCTCTACCCAAGTCCAACTTAAAAAAAGAGGGGGGAAAACCCTGCCACATGAAAGGCCACTTCAGTAAAAATAAAAATAACACTTCACACTAAATTGATAATGGCCAATTGGAGCAATCTTGGTCAATACGTTTCTTCAAATATAACACATTAAAAATGTGGAGCACAAGGCAACACTCCAAACACTATGAAATATACATTTCATTTGGAAGTAAAGTTTTAATCAGATAACTTCATACACAACTAAGTATACCGATGTCATGTGGTACTGGCTTTAGCTCAACACATTGATGGTTGTATATAATTAAATTAATTTGCATTTAGGTGAGCAAAGCATTAATAAAATAAACACAAATTCAAAAAAGACTTGAGTCAATATGTGTTAAAGGACAATTTCGGCGCAAAATGAACCTAGGGGTTAATGACATATGTGTACCGAGTCAAACGTTCTCTGGGATCTGTTTTCATGCTAATAGAATGTGTCTTGAGCTTTAAACAAGCTCCGCAAACTGGTGGTTAGCTGCTAACGCTAGCTTTCGGGGCAGATGGTAAATCGCTATTTTATACCACCATATAACAAGGCTCAAAATAGCACCACACTTCAACGGTAGCATAATGAGGGTCCCTACATGTAAACCCAAGCATTGAGAACTTGAAGTGTACAGACAGTTTATTAAAAAGATAGATTATAAAGACAGTAGCGTTCATGTTTACATGTGGGCGCCATCTTGGAAAACAGTCATGAGCAGTCGAATGACTAATGCCGTGCAACCAGTAACCAGTAACATAGCTCAAACACAGCGTTCGTGATTCGACTGCTCACACTGCTCAAACCACAGAGGCCAAAGGTCAGTGGACAGAGACACATAGCTTCGTATAAGGTGCAAAATAAAAGAAAAACTTGGATTATTTTTACCTTTTCAAAATACTTGATCTCGTACTCCAGGATGATGCCGTTGGGGCGATCAGGCTCTGCCCAAGAAAGGGCGATGTTGCTTTTGTCCGTATGGCCTTTTCTCACCACACTCACTGGGGACGGTGCTACACACACACACACACACACACACACACACACACACACACACACACACACACACACACACACACACACACACACACACACACACACAATTTCATTTTGCTTGACTAGTAAAAAGCAGCAGTTTAATATGATGCAACACAGTGCATCTCTTTAATTCCAGTATTTAACATGACTGTCATAATATCCTAATAAACATGATGTTTAAACACAAGAGAAATTGTGCCAAAGTCATAAAATGAGTTGGGTAACATCCCTCTTTTGATGACACCTCATCCTTTGAGGTTAACATGCGCAGAGCTAATTGTCATGCTTGCTGTGATTTGTTGTATACGTTATGAAATATTAAACTGAAGATGAAACATCAAAGAACTAATTCACAAAAAAGACCACTTTAAACATGGTGGTGAAAAAAGGGGGTTCACTACATTAGAATGTACACTGTGGTGTGATGTTATTTCTGTCATGCTGGGTGAAGAAAAGTTAAATCTGCCATTTTTTACAACATATTTTCTCCAGAGTTTCTTCTTTGGAATTTAAGTTTGTTAGTTACCACTGTTCCTCTGAGGTTATTTGGCGCAGTCCATTGAGCTTTATCTCAACTACTGAGATTATTTTTGGATCCAAAGCAGCACTGCCTCTGAAAAAAAAATCTGCAATCTGGCAGCACCTTTGCCTAATTAAACTATCCCTTTATATCTTGCTATTCAGTAGACACTGGTAGAGAAGCCCAAGAAGTCAACTATGACTCTACACATCTGGTACACAGTTTTTAGTCTACCAAGTTTGGCTGTCTGCAGATTTCAAAAACAATATTTATCACAGGAGAAAACTTTCTTTAGCCTTACAGTGTTTGTTTTTGACTTTTGCAAAGTTTCCATTTCCATTATAATATTTTGGGTAACTTATTCTGTAAGTTTTGAAGTCAAGCGAGCTCTGACATGAGCGTTTGCATCAGTCATCGAGCCATCCTGTTGTAACCTGAACTGTTGGCCCATCTCTCAGAGGGACAGTTGGAGAGTCTCTGACACATAAAGAGCTTTTCACCAGGCAAAATGCTCCCTCAGGCAACATCCTGATAGTGTGTGTGTGTGTGTGTGTGTGTGTGTGTGTGTGTGTGTGTGTGTGTGTGTGAGCCTCCACTGCAAATGCTAAACAGTGTTTAGGTTTCAATAGCATCAGCAGAACTCCACAGGGAATAAATCATCGCTACAAACACAGTAACTGTATCCTGAGTGGATGGTCGCACAGAAGTGTTATCTGCAACATCTTAAAAGCCTGAAACCAGAGACCGAATCTCACTCACACACACACACACACACACACACACACACACACACACACACACACACACACACACACACACACACACACAATGCTTAAAAGGTATAAATGCTGGGATGCAATGATGAGAGAGGGCTTCTTTTCCCAGCAGCTTAACGGGTAACAATACACCAAAATCTAAGTTTAAATCCTCCAAAAATGGATGCAGTTAGCCATGCTATATTTAATCAAAAGTTTGGAATAGAGGGTGTCATAGGGCCTACAAATTGTAAAGCCCTCTGGTATACCAACTTATGATTTGGGGTTATATAAATATACTTGATGTGGCATTCCACATCTAAAATATGTATAACTTTGAACTAGGGCCGCTGCAAATTATTATTTTTTTTACAATGAATTAATCTGTTAAATGCTTTTCCAATTAAAATAGTGACAGAGCACCGAAACAAATTCTTGGAGCCTAAACTAAAGTCTGATGCACAGTCTAAAACCCAAATGTGTTGAGTTTTTCTTTACATGTAAAAGCAAACTAAATCCTCATATTTGATAAGCTAGAACTGCAGCAACTGTTTGGCATTTTGTTAAATGATTAATCTCTTATTTTAATTGTTGGGTTTTCTATTGATTGAATGACTAAACAATAATTTCAGCAATTCACAACTGTAAATATATTCCAGCAATTCATGCCCATTCTTAATTTAGTATATGTTACAAAATGTGTTTGAAGTTTGAAGATTCCTTTATTTGAATTTGATTTACTGTTACTGTGCTGTTTTAATAAATGATATGTATATATGAAGCACATTTACAAACAGAAGACCAATCTAGCCATCAGATCATTTCAGCGTGTTCCTTCTCAGCCCTAACAGTCCCGTTTAACCAAATACCAAACCGCACAGACACACAACATCCACCCAAAGCAGCATTTGAGTCAACATAGGCTACACAATGTGACACCTTTTAGTGCCACAACTCAGCAACGGACACGAAACAAACAGGTGTTTTAAAACCTGATGGATCTGTGAAACGCCAATACAGAGAGAGAAAGGAAGGTGATGGAAGGTGGTGCTAAAGGAGGAGGAGGGGAGGAGGAGGAGGAGGAGGAAGAAAAGCGAGAGGGTTGACAAAAATGGAAAGAAGTGAGAGATGAGACATAGTGGTGAAGGTGTGTAGACAGGGTCCCAGCAACACTTTGAATTTAGCAACAGAGAAGACAGTGGAATCACACTTGCTAGTTTGAACACTTCCAGCGCGTGCTATATCTGCTAATGAGCACCTACAGTACGGTAACGCAGAACACACATTAACCCTAAATGTCCGTGAAGCCATTTTCTCTTTTGCCATCTATCTGAAGCTTCTATTTCATGCAGAGAAAAGTCAGACAAGGCTGTGTTGAGCTATTCAGCGGACGAGTGCAGCCCTCCAGTGTAAGAACTCTGGCCTCAGATAACAGCAAAGTTATCACCGTGCAGAACATAAGCCTCTCAGACCGCTATCTGTCTCAAGCATCACCGAAATCAATACAGACCTTCAACTATCTGGTTTATTATCCTTTAACTACCCTCAGAGAATGACAGAAAGAGAGACCTAGAGACAGAATGAAAGAGAGATAGGAGACAGAGAGAGAGAGCGAGAGATATGCTTTATTGGGCTTGTAAAGTACCAAGGGTGCTCTCATCTTTTTCTGTTTCCAACTTAACCACCTGCCTGCCTGCTCTATCTCATGCCTCTCTTATGTTTTTTTTTATACATTTACAACAGTGTTAAGGAAGAACATTTATTTATTTATGATACATTATTCATTCACAAAGAAAATTGGCGTCCTTAAAGGTTGGATTTTTCCTCATTTTTTTAATTAAGGTATTGAGACCAATTTACAAAAAATTATTCTTTTATTCCTCTTTTTAGTCAACTTTAGCATGGGTTCATAATCTTATGAGTGCCACTGTACCTATATTAAAGTGGCTGCAGCTCCTGAACCACACTGACTATATGCATACATCAGGTAAACTAGAAGCCAGAAAAGAAACCTCCTACAGTTTCAGGTAAAAGTACCAACACTTGAAGTTAGCACAAGATATGACAATTCTACAGACGGATCTTCAAAAAGGACATTTGGAGACTCCAAATGTATACCCTTTTCTAGCGGTTATTCCTCTCCTATTCCAAGTTCAATTCATTTTACTTGCAGTGCAAACACCCTGCAGTAGCTACCCCACAACTTTTATATCTATGTCTAAAAACAAAAGTAAGACACATAGGCAAAGCACCAGGCTGTTCACTTATGTTTTACCACCCACACGGTAATGTATCACGATTCATTTGATTAATAGCCAACAACAGCAAAAAAACAATGTATGAGAGCATTTAGTGTGCAGTTACCACACTGTGCTCCCACACTGTGAACAACATGAAAAACAAATAGGCAGAAATAAAGACATAATGGAGCTGCGCCACCACAGGAACTCATTTAATGCATATAGATAATCATCAAACTTATCGGCTAACAAAAGACTGAATTGTTTGTGATTATTAACGATTAAAGGGCCGATTAGATTAATTGTCATTCTTATTAAAATGTCTCCTTTTGTAGAATGAACAGTTTATTCATTACTGCCACTCAAACCTTCACAGAGTTATTCACAAGACATGAAGAAATATCTCAAAGATGCTTAGCAACGCCACTTGGTTGCAGCGACAGTTCTGTGGTCAGTTTGATCAATGCATTGCAAACTGTTACAGCCAGTGCTTCGGCAACCAGGACTTTGTGTTTATTTTTTTTTTGTCCTTTTCATTTTTTGTTTCCCCCTCCTTCCATGTCCATGCGCACCTGGGGTCATTCATCTCACCAGGCTCCTGTTGAAAGTCCCCGTGCTTCCCACAGTCAGCGGCAGATTATTCACTGCCTTCACGGGGTAGAGTACCAGTCGGCCAGTTACACTCGAGCCTAGCTATTAGTGTGTGTTTCTACTCTGTGATGTCCTGAACCTACTGTGTT